>NC_085044.1:857923-924178 GCF_963692335.1 Osmerus eperlanus | reverse complement strand
TCCACATTTATTAACCCAAAGCATCAGTTCCTTCCTCTTTCCTTAATGTTTATTTATTTATTTATTTATTTATTTGGGGGGGGGGATTAGCATTCTTGTAGGCTAACTAATACGGATTTAGCATTTAAATAACCTTCTGCGGACTCGCGCCTAGCATTAGCATGCCTCTCTCCAGATCTGTCTGATTGGAGTTTAGAGCGGAGGCGCTCTAATTAAAGGCAGGTGAATCTGAGCTCGATTACTATTCCTGCGGCGTGGCGGCGGCTCTGAGGGAGCCAGAGCGGTGATGGATTGTGATCTCTGCCGCGGCTGAAACGCAAGAACGAGCACAATGTCTTACAGCAGGACACACTGATAACTTCATACAGACAAATAAAGACTGTCACTTTTATAGATTTTTTTGCCCTCCTCCCTCCCTCACCCCCCTCCTCTCTCCCCCCTCCCCCTCCTCCACAGTAGATTTGCTCTCTCCTCTCTCCATTTCTCTCCCTCTCTCTCTTTATTTCTTCTCCTCTCTCATCCATGCCCCCGCCATCAAAGTGTCCCCTCAACCGAGAGCAGGGACATCAACAGGCGTCGCAGGTCCTCACTTCCAAACACGTCTCACACACACACACACACACACCCCTACCCACGCCCACACCCCCGCAAGCATGCGCACACACACACACACACAATCACATGCACACAAACACACGAGCACACCCGCACAAACACACCAAAATGCACAAAAGAATTTAAAGGGCGGTGTCTCGTTGCTCGTGCCCCCCGTCCCCCCTCCCCTCCCTTGTTCACACACACGCACACACCCCACCTTAACAAAACGTGCTGGAGGAAATTGACATTGTCTCTTAACGGCAGCGACGGCTGGCAGAGCATGACAGTACATAACGAGAAACGCAATTTATTGGCGGCCACGGTGTCGCTCGGACAGCGCAGATAATGAAAGGCGTAGGTCAGCTGCGATGACTGAAGCCTTCAGCGCAGGGGCTGAAGCACATTAAACATGGAGGGCATTACACGGCTGGCAGGCAGGCTGGCGCGTCTGAGCCGAGGAGCTGGAGGGAACAGATGATGTATGGGGCCGAACGCTCGGCCCAAAGGAGAAAAAAAAAGAGGAAAAAAGCAATTAGTCGCCAGACACCAGAGACCCTCTCCTCCCTGCATATCATAATATCCTTGATTATTGACATCTGAATATCCATTATGCTGCAGAGCCCTCCCTCCCTCCTCCACCTCCCTCCCTCCTCCACCTCCCTCCCTCCCTCCTCCACCTCCCTCCTCCACCTCCCTCCCTCCCTCCTCCACCTCCCTCCCTCCTCCACCTCCCTCCCTCCTCCACCTCCCTCCCTCCTCCACCTCCCTCCTCCACCTCCCTCCCTCCTCCACCTCCCTCCCTCCTCCACCTCCATCCCCCCTCCACCTCCCTCCCTCCTCCACCTCCCTCCCTCCTCCCCCTCCCTCCCTCCTCCACCTCCCTCCCTCCTCCACCTCCCTCCCTCCTCCACCTCCCTCCTCCCTCTTCCACCTCCCTCCCTCCTCCACCTCCCTCCTCCTCCACCTCCCTCCTCCTCCACCTCCCTCCCTCCTCCCCCTCCCTCCCTCCTCCACCTCCCTCCCTCCTCCCCCTCCCTCCCTCCTCCACCTCCCTCCCTCCTCCACCTCCCTCCCCCCTCCACCTCCCTCCCTCCTCCACCTCCCTCCCTCCTCCCCCTCCCTCCTCCACCTCCCTCCCTCCTCCACCTCCCTCCCTCCCTCCTCCACCTCCCTCCCTCCTCCACCTCCCTCCTCCTCCACCTCCCTCCCTCCTCCACCTCCCTCCCTCCTCCCCCTCCCTCCCTCCTCCACCTCCCTCCCTCCTCCACCTCCCTCCCTCCTCCACCTCCCTCCGGCAGGCTGTGAGAGGGAGCTGTGGTCTCTAACTTGACCGTCAAAACAGCCGAGCCTGGAGAGAGATGAGGGGGCATGTTGTCTGCTGGACAGTCTGAGGGTCTTGGTCTGACTGGTGAGACTCCTGGAGGGGTTGTCTGTGACCCTGCTCTCATCCACGCTGTCTGCTGCCCCGTACGGCCAAACTCAAAATCCAACCTTTTAACTTTACCTAAGTAACATCGCTACTACTTAACATACATCAGTTTGAGGTCTGGTCTGACCCTGTTTCCCCTCTCCTCCCCTCCTCCCCTCTCCTCCCCCCTCCTCCCCTCTCCTCCCCTCTCCTCCTCTCCTCCCCTCCCCTCTCCTCCCCTCTCCTCCTCTCCTCCCCTCTCCTCCCCTCTCCTCCCCTCCTCCCCCCTCCTCCCCTCCTCCCCTCCCCCCCCCTCCTCCCCTCCTCCCCCCTCCTCCCCCCTGCAGCAGGGGACCACCCGTACGAGTGTGAGTTCTGCGGGAGCTGTTTCCGGGACGAGAGCACTCTGAAGGGGCACAAGCGGATCCACACGGGCGAGAAGCCCTACGAGTGTAACGGCTGTGGGAAGAAGTTCAGCCTCAAACACCAGCTGGAGACGCACTACCGAGTACACACAGGTGAGGCTCACACACACACACACAATACTGTGTCTTTTTTTCACACAAGTTGGGGAGGGTTGGGGAGGGTTGGGGAGGGTTGGATGTGGGCTAGCTGAAGTGTGCTGGTCTGATAACGACCAGGTGACAAGCTCACAGTCAAAGGCCATGGAGCACAAAAGACACTGGCTGATACATCATCGACTTCACCCTCCCTCCTCCCCCCCTCCCGCCCCCCCTCCCGCCCCCCCTCCCGCCCCCCCTCCCGCCCCCCCTCCCGCCCCCCCTCCCGCGCCCCACCTGTCGATGGCGGATCAATACAGGACCCCATTTGCAATTCATTATTGCCTGGTTATCCGAGGCAGCCCTGTTTACAGTGCAGCTGTTGTATGAGGGCCTGACAGGGTGACACACACACACAGACACACAGAGAGACATCCCATAATGAGCGGTGCAGCAGTCTGTTTGCTTGGGGGTGGGGCGGGTGGTTGTCCAATCCCTGCTCCAGGTCAAGGTTAACCAGAGACCGGAAGGGAGAGGAGAGATAAAGGTGTAAATGCAGATGCCTGGTTTGGAAACAGGGGCCATCAGAATCCAGTCAGCTGGGTTGAATGGGGGAGAGGGAGGGAGGGGGGGGTGAGGGGGGGTGTGAGCGAGTGAACGTCCACGGCCAGATCACATCCCGACGGTTCGTTCCAAATGCCAGCAGTAAAGGTCGCCATTTACATGTCTAATTTACGGCTGTCGGCTGGAGCGGGGGGGATTATCCCCTCCCATCACTCTCATCAGCGTTCAGGAGAGGGGGGAGGGCAGAACGAGGCAGAACGAGGCAGAACGAGGCAGAACGAGGCAGAACGAGGCAGAACGAGACAGAGGGAGGCAGAGCGAGGCAGAGCGAGGCAGAGCGAGGCAGAGCGAGGGCCGGGGTCCATCTTACCTCACAGACATGCTTTTCAAGATGGAGAATCCAGCGTTATTCCTCGCTCTCGCTCTGCCTCGCTCTGCCTCAAACCTGCGACCGCAACACCTTTCAGAAGCTGCAACGACGCCTTTGGTCCAGCCGCTGATCGGAATCAACCAGAACAGTTCTAACTACGTCAGGGGGGGTAGGGGGGGGGGCTACAGTTGTCCCACAATGCCATGCTTCACAGCATCCTTCAGTACACGGGGAAACACAATTAATTATCAATTAGCGTTAGCATTTGGATGTGGCTATGGGAATTCCAGCAGACATGATATCAATTGAACGAGGTCACTAATTACACAAACATCTCTCTTCCTGCCAACACTGTTCCTCCAGAGTACAGGAGATCTCTGAGAGGCGTTGTGAAGGAGACGGCTGCTGACAGACGACTGTAACTAAGGCTGTGTATATAACAACATCCAGACACTCAGTCTGACAGCTGTCCTCTGTGTCGTTTCCGTGGGAATCCCAAATCGTCTTCAAATGTGTCAAGAATAATGCAAACCCATCGTAAAGTGCGTGCGCATACTGCCAAACTGTTCTAATCCCACCTGACGGCCTGACTGATGTTGTTGTCGCCTGCACCCCCCCTCTCTCTCTCCCCCTCTCCTCCCCTCTTCCCTCCCCTCACAGGTGAGAAGCCGTTTGAGTGTAAGCTCTGTCACCAGAGGTCCAGGGACTACTCTGCCATGATCAAGCACCTGCGCACCCACAACGGTGCCTCCCCCTACCAGTGCACCATCTGTCTGGAGTACTGCCCCAGCCTGTCAGCCATGCAGAAGCACATGAAGAGCCACAAGCCAGAGGACGTGCCACCGGACTGGAGGATCGAGAAGACATACCTCTACCTCTGCTACGTCTGAGGAGGAGGAGGGGCTGGGGGCGGGGGGGCGGGGGGGAGGCCTGGGCAGGGAGGTGGAGAGAGGGATACCACAGGACTGAAGCAGTTATCGAATGCAAGCGGAGAGGGGGGAGGAGGAGAGGTCAGAGTGGGGACTCTGGCTTCTAGCAGAGGAGGATTAAGGATCGAAGACTGAAAGGAGAGAATCTTACCCCTTTTATAATCCACCTGTGTTGTTCACCAGGACACGCACCATTTAGTTTGTCCTTGTTCGCTTGGGTTTTTCCTTGTCGGTTTCAGATCAGGGTCGAAGCGGGTTGTAAAGTGACACGCTCTCCGGTGGTGACACACACAGTTACTTTTCCGGAACAGCGGTTAGGGTTAGGAGATGGACAGGAGATCGTCATGGAGATGGACAGGAGGGTGGTTTTTCCGACCGGCGCATGTCTGTGTCGGACGGGGGGGGAGGGGTCTAAACACGGGCAGGCCGCCACCTTGGACCGGAGAGCACCGTCACTCTCCGTCACGTGATCTCTGGAGAGCACCGTCACTCTCCGTCACGTGATCTCTGGAGAGCACCGTCACTCTCCATCACGTGATCTCTGGAGAGCACCGTCACTGTCCGTCACGTGATCTCTGGAGAGCACCGTCACTCTCCGTCACGTGATCTCTGGAGAGCACCGTCACTCTCCGTCACGTGATCTCTGGAGAGCACCGTCACTCTCCGTCACGTGATCTCTGGAGAGCACCGTCACTCTCCGTCACGTGATCTCTGGTTCCGCTTCATAGTTAATCACAGCTTCGTTGCACAGGTATGACATGTTAGCACGACGACAGTCTCTGTTTGACGCTCATGTCTCATGTTATTGTGTATTTGGGAGGTGGGGGGAGGGGGGGGAGGGAGGGAGGGGGAGGAGGGGAGGGGGTGCTCAATGCAAACCTGCTGCTTCCTTGCGTCTTCAAGCCTTCGTCTCTGTTCTAACAGTGTTTACTGCAGCTGTAGTGCTTCTCTTAGTCCTCCTGTGCTCCCCTGCTGGTGTTTGTACGCGTCAGATCCTGATCCATCGTCACGCTCACGTCACGACGACTCACAGCGACGGCGACTCGCTCGGCCCGCAGTCTGGGTAACCGTTGTGATGGAGACCAAAATGATAAAGGCTGCTTTTGAGGGAGGGGGGGTTGGGGGTAGGAGGTGTGTTGGGGGGGGGGGGGGGAGGGGGATGTGTGTTGAGGACGAGCGCTGGTAACACTGGAGGGGGGGGGGGTGAGGTCTGTTCTCCAGAAGCTCTCAGGAGGCCCAGACAGAACCACGACCACGACACTCCTCACAGCGTCGCCGCCAGCGTCGCTTCGGTGGCAGCTTGTGGGGTGATGTCACATCCCGTCCTGACAACCGTTGACAGATACTGCCTCGGACCGGGCGTGGCCGGCTCTGCTCGGGGTTACCTAGGAGACGCTCCGTGTTACCTAGGCGATCACCTAGGCGTTGACGTATCTGGAGGGGTCTCTCTGGAGGAGGCTGATGTGACTGGAGGTGGTTTTCAAACGCGACTCTTTCTTCACAGTGTGTTCCTTGGCTTGGCCTCCTGCTCTCCTCTCCTGGTTTATCTCCCTCCTGTTCTCAGCACGTTGTACTTGAATTACCTCCACCTGTGACCTTGTGTGCTTGATTTTGGTTTTGCCCTTATTTGATCTTTATTTTTATTTTTTTCGTCTGATTTCGTTTGCATGGCGCGAGGAGCTGTAACAAAGCAACGTGTACGCAGAAAAATAAGTGCCACGGTGAAAATAGATTTTTATTGACATTGTTCTTGTCCTTTCGTTGTGCATTATTGTTACCAAACTTGGTATTTGTTTGCTTAGTTTGTGTTTGTTATTTTGATGAACCCTGCTTGTTGGAGAGCTTGTAGGCTCTGGTCACCATTCTAAAAGCTACCTCTAAGTTGTTTTCATTTTTGCAAAAGCACATTATTATTTTGTCAGTGTGTGTATGTGTTTTGCATTATTATATCATTGCAACTTCATCTCATGCGTTCAAGCATTGGTTATGATTGTCTCTCCATGCTTGTCAGCAACCTTGACATCATATAAAGGGTAAGAGATGGTGGAGATGGATAGGAGATTTATTCTTTTCGTGCAGTTCCTCCCTGGCCGTAACTTAGAGAGCGGAGATTCTGAAGCCTTAAGTATGGGATAAGAGGGGTGAGAGGGATGTTTGGATTTAGACGTAATAGTACTTTTAAGAGAGTAAAAAAACAAAAAAAAAACAAGCATTAAACTTGAAAATATGTGAATAGAATTGTAGTTTTGTAATGTGAAAAAGATGGTTCACAGACTGAACAGGAAAGAACAGGTCATGTATGCAGCGATTGGGTGTGCGTGGGACATTTGGGACTGCAAGTGGTAATCAAAGAAAAAAAGTTTAGAATAAGAGATCCTATTGGTCGATCAAGTTCTCTGGAAGAAAAAAAAATGAGTGTATTCCTGAACAAAAGCCAACAGAGGCTATTTGATATATAAAATTGTGATATTTTTGTATTCAGTGTCAGTCCTTTTTCCATTGTCGAGGGTTTCAGCAGGGCAGATATTTGTATTTCTCTTTCTTTTTTTACCTATAAGTCTTTCTTTCTGGTTTTGGATTGTTTGCCTTGCTCCTCTTTGGTAATGTTGGACGTGTGTGAACATGTTGTTGTAAGTGTTGCTTTCTGGATGTAAATGCATTGTAGGTGAAGGACTAAATCTATCTGCCACAAAACGAGTTTTAAAAAAAACTACAAAAAAAAAGAAACAAAAAACTACAAAAAGTATTCAAAATGGAAGGCAGGCGAAGCTGTCACCAATCAGTTAGTACTTGTCATTCACCATTATTATTTTTAAATCAACGTTATTGCCAACCTTTTTGTTTTTGTACTTGAAGTGACTAAAAGAAGAGAGGCGGGTCTCCACCTGCCGTATTCTCAAACACTGTGAGTAGAGGGAGGCCTCTCACTCCCTCGTTCCCTCGTCCCCTTGCTCCCTTGCCCCCTCGTCTCATACCCATCCACTCTAGCCTGTCACCTGAGGCCTGTCACCTGAGGTCGAGGCAAGCCAGTGTCTGAAACAATTCCACCCAGTCCAATAACTAGATGAATCCAGTCACATACTCTTATCATTGTACTCTGAATGTTTTCTACTTATGCGTGTGTGTAAGTGTGTGTAGATGAGTGTGTCCACTCTGTGTGTGTGTGTGTGTGCGCGTGTGTGAATTAGTGAAAAATGCACTAATCAGATCAAATACAAAATAAAAAATGATGCTCTGCCACTTTTTCTCTCTATATGTTGGAAAAAATACAAAATGGCATTGATATAGTTCTTCCCTCAATGTTAATCTGATGTTTCTGTAATATCTTTGTGCCTAAAAATGGAAATTGTTCAACAAAATGTCCATCTATATCTGCTTAGTTTCTGTATTTTCAGAAGAAAATAAATGGTGTCTCCAGCACTCTAGGGATGTCTTGAGGATTTCAAATGACCTGGTTTCTGATTCTGAATAGTTGGTTTTATTTTCAAGGAAGGTAGTGCCCTCAAACCTTAACAAATTGGTAATGGGGGAAAAAACGAAATCTGCATTCAATGTTTTGCCCCTCTTCTAACCTCATTCTCTAGTATTCGTCCCAAAAACTGTAATTTACTTACACCCCAAAAAAAACAAGTAAATAAAAACATATCGAATAATACACTGTTAAGCCAAACGGTTGTAAGACTTTAAGATTATAAACATTCCTGTCTATGGAAAAAAAAAATATGCATTTTTCTTCCTCAAATCTGCGCTTAAAATGCCTCTGCATTTGGAAATAATGTCAGTTTTTTTTCAGTAAAAAAAAGTTTATTTTTGACCGGTTGGCAAAAAGAGGGTCACCCTCTGATCATTTTGTAAAAAAAAAAAGTTGACAAAAAACAAGAAAAAAAAAAAACAATTCTTGATAAACGTTTAAGTTGAAATGAAAAATGTGTCTGTAATCATGGCATCCCTAGAGTGTGAACTCTGTGTTCGGTGTGGTGTTATAGAACGAGTAGCCATTTCATGCAGTGTTGCAATGCATGTGCCATTGAGGTCTAGACTAAAACTGTTTGGGTAACAAAGCACCAGGATATCTTAGCACTGAGGACCAGCGACCCTCACGGACCAAGCGTACAAGGCTTGTTATGTAACAAAGCTTTTCTCTCTTTTTCTGGCTTGTCTGTGAGTTGTTTTGTTTCCATTCATTGTTGTGACAGCACAAGTGCCAGTCAAGTTTCTCTGTATTAAGAAAATAGTGTTTTTATTATGATTTGAATTGTTATAGTTTTCGTCTACCTCAGCACCTAATCTTAGCCTAATCTTAGAAGGTGCCCAATTATTATAATTTTTGTTTCTTTTTATTTTGTTGTCATTTGTATAAAGAAAATAAAAATTTGCATTAGAGCTTTGCAAAGGTCCTTTGTCTTTCCCAGCGACGAGCTGGTTTCCATGGCAGCGCTAAGTGAGCCAAGCCATCGATCCCAGTGACTGTTCGTTGATTTAGCGGTTTTCTCTCTTTTCTGCGTAGGATCCAACGTCTCTTTGTAACATTTGTGTTCTCTGATGGAGTGTGAAAAAAATAAAAGAAAATAAAAGAGATTAAATGCTGCAGGTTTTCTTCTCCATGTTGTCACTAAGTAAATTTTGTGCCTTCAATAGTGAAAGAATAATATTTTTTACATCCTACTAACGGTAGATTGTTTTGTAGTGAACATTTTTTGTATTTTTATTTATGAGTCTCATAAGAAAAATAACAATGTTCAGTTGTATACCTTCAATCTGCAGTTAGAAAAAAAAATAAAAAATGGACTTCATTTTGTTGTGCCTGTTTTTTAAGGCTGTGCTATCAGCCCTTTGAGATTTTCAAGAATAATATAAAATCTTACTGTTACTGGGCCGTGGAGGTTCGTAGAAAACATTTCTGTACAGAAAGAAATCAGCTGCTGTAGCTGTACAGTTTGTGTCTAGTGTGCATCCAAAGGAACCTGTGTGTGTGTGTGGACAGACTTGTGTTTCTTCAGGGCCTAAACACACCTTTCCTATCTCGACTGCATTTTCCATTCCAGAGCTATAAGGCAGCTAGCTGTGTAGACTACCAGCCACGCTGCCTCAAAAAGAAGGCCGGCTGTGTAGACTACCAGCCACGCTGCCTCAAAAAGAAGGCCGGCTGTGTAGACTACCAGCCACGCTGCCTCAAAAAGAAGGCCGGCTGTGTAGACTACCAGCCACGCTGCCTCAAAAAGAAGGCCGGCTGTGTAGACTACCAGCCACGCTGCCTCAGAAAGAAGGCCGGCTTTGTAGACTACCAGCCACGCTGCCTCAGAAAGAAGGCCGGCTGTGTAGACTCGTTGCCACAGAAAGAAGGCCGGCTGTCCTCTGACTAATGAAGATGCATAGACTGTCCTGGAGTTCCTCAAGGTGCTCCTGAGGACAAGGGTTTGTTTCCTCAAACATTCTCCACACTTTTCTGGTGAAGGACACAGACAAATGAGTGTGTGTGTCTGTGTGTGTATATCCATACAGTACCAGTCAAAGGTTTGGACACATATACACTACTGTGCAGAAGTCTTAGGCCCCCAATATTTTTTAAATGAATATTGTCTTACTTATTTTTTTGTCTGTGCAAATTTGCGTTTTTTGTTGTTGTTGGTCTTTTCATGGCATTATTTCTTAAAGCATTTTTGTTTTGTACTTAAAAAAAAAAAAAAACACTTGTGCACAGTACTGTGTACACACAATAGATATACACATTGAGTTTAAATCTATACACCTCTGGTTCCAGATCCTCACAACATCCCTATTTATCGCTTCCCTTTCAAACCATGAAAGTTTCAGATGGGGGGAGGGAAGGAGGGGGGAGAATGATGGTGATTTGAATAAGTCAGCCTGGCTTAGGAGAACTACCTCTCATAACTCCAATGATGGCCTAAAAGACATTGTGCTCACTCCCGGGGCTTGCTACTAAACGCCTTAAATCATTTAAGTCGTTTAATGCCAGAAAAGCCTCACAGAGCGCGAGGTATTAAATCAAGTCCAATGAACTGAGAAGTGCTCCACTGCTGCTAGTTTGACTACAGCCCTGGTTCTCCTGGTCCCTCCTGGAGGAGGCTGGAAGATAGTGGGTGAGGCTGGGGGAGCCCGAAGGAGGTTGGGGAGGCTGGGGGATAATAGGGGAGGGAGGCTGGGGGATAATAGGGGGAGGCTGGGGGAGGCTAGGGGAGGCTGGGGGAGGTTGTGGGAGGCTGGGGGATAATAGGGGGAGGTTGGGGGAGGCTGTGGGAGGCTGGGGGGTGCTAGGGGAGGCTGGGGGAGGTTGGGGGATGCTAGGGGAGGCTGGGGGAGGTTGGGGGAGGCTGGGGGATGCTAGGGGAGGCTGGGGGAGGTTGGGGGATGCTATGGGAGGCTGGGGGAGGCTGGGGGAGGTTGGGGGATGCTAGAGGAGGCTGGGGAAGGTTGTGGGAGGCTGGGGGATGCTGGGGGAGGTTGGGGGATGCTAGGGGAGGCTATGGGAGGTTGTGGGAGGCTGGGGGAGGCTGGGGGCCGTAGGGGTGGGAGAGGCTGTGTAAGGGCACGGTGAGGAGTGCTGGGGGAAACGGGGAAACGGAATTTCCCCTGAACGGTTGTGTGGTGCCTACTGCTGGATGGCTGAGGGGGGTAAAACCCCAGTTGGATACTTGAGATGGGGAAGGGTGAGAAATTTGTGTTCACTGAATGTCCAATAGATGAGGATTCGCTGAGACTTAATAGGGATATTCAGAGTCGATCTAATTTGTTGGGTGTGTCGGAATGGCCCGAGGCTAACAAAAATACAAACTGTTGTGTGTGTGTCCCAAAGATTGATTTGAATCCTGCCTGCCTGTCAGTCAGCCTGCCTGTGTGCCAGTAGGCTTGGTTTAGCCTCCCATCCACACAGTCCCGCCCCCACCACATCACACCACACCACGGTGTTAATGTTTAGCGACTTAGCATCCAAGCTGCTCTCACTTCTCTCCAGCTCAAGCCCCCTGATCCCCTCTCATTACCGGGCTTCTAAATGCCCTCATTAGACTGGCTGGAACGAGCACCATCATCTCTACAACCTCAAATTGTCGTTAGGTGGTTAACGGGGTGAGACCTGACTGGTTCCACTTTTCATACTCCGACGACGACACGAGCCTAGCGATCCAACGTGGGCTGGCTTTATCAGATGAGCTTTGTTAGTCAGATACACTTTGATACAGTGCATTTTAATGGGCGCCTCTCTGTCTCTCTCTGGCTCTCTCTCTCTGTCTCTATCTCTCTGTCTCTCTGTCTCTCTCTCCTTCCCTCTGATACACACAGACACACACCACACACACGGACACGCGAGTGTCGCCACACTCGCTACACACGAACCCATCCACTCTGCCTCTGCTCCCCCCGGCAGGAGAGGGGAGGACAGGAAGACAGGCAGGCCAGCAAAACGCTGCACTCCCAGACAGGGTCAGACAGGTGATCTACTCGTCTGGACTGACTGCAAATACCTCCCGAATACGACAGGTGTGTTAGCTGGGAGTGCGAGCTTCCAGCTTCTGAAGTTTTCACATCGAACCGTTTCAAAATGACTTGGATATGTACTAGTATAGTGCAAAACTCTCGCATTCCCCTGCCATAGAAGAATTATTTTTTTAACATTGTCTTTTTTCTAGTCTTTTTTTTTCTACTTCGACCATGTCTGAGTCTCTCTCAGAACTGACCGTCTCAAGTTAATAAAGCTGGGCGGGCTGTCCGTCTGCTAGACACTAACAGGAGACAGGAGAACTACTCTCTTCAACTCCCTGTTATTAGGGGCCAGCCTTCATCCATCCCTCCTTCCCTCCATCCCTGTCTGAGGCGTGCAGACGGGCTGTGCAGAGCTGCCCTTGCTAATGAGGCACGTTATTCCCTGCGTTCCTGTGCAGCTCATCAGTAAACACACGGGCGGCGCTGGAGTTCTGGTTTGATTTCCAGAGCACCGTGAGGCATCCCATGGTGAAGATGCAAATGACCGAACACGTCTTTTGATGATCTGTATCGTTAGATATAGATATTTATCATAGCAAAGCAACAGGGGGTGCTCAAAGTGGACAGGTGAACCGGACTTGTCCAAAAAACAACTGAAATGATTTTATTTAGTTACAGTTTTAAGGTGTGAATAGAAAGACAACGTGTCTCGACTTTGAGTTAATTCAGTCGTATGTAGATTTCTGTTCTGCGATCAGATAACAGCTCTCTCTAGTGGTGCCTCGTGGCACTACAGGTCTCCTCTGGGCTCCGAGAAGGTCATCTAGTCTGAAGCGAACTGAAGTCGGCCTTCACAAAATGTCCAAATCCCATTTGTAAGTAAACATTTCTCACTGATCCACCAGGTGTACAATGTCGACCGAACCCGTCCGCGATGAATTGGACCTCAAACACGAATCAACCTCGCGTGTGGAAACCCAAACGTGTCACAGTCATAACTGGATGTGAGTTGCTTCTCCTCAGAGTGGCAGACGGCAGACTGACGTTTCATGAAGAACCCCAGAATAGTGAGACAACGGCGTAACTCAAATCCAATAAGTACATCCTCAGCTGTCCATCGAGTGACACGCTCCTGTAGTCTTTCTCTGAGTCGGGGATACTTCAGCAGCAGCCCGCTGAACCACAAACAGCCCTGGGCTCTGGCTCCACATCGATTCTATTGGAGTCAATGTGCCCATTTACTGTGGGACGGATTCTCGCTTTAATTATGTAGGGTGTCAATGGCATTTATCCAATCAGGGAGCAAACTCGCTGAGTGCATTGCCAGCAAGGTAAAAATCTTTACGATTAGTACATTAGTGTCAGTTTGCAGGCTCGAGGCATCACTGGGAAGAATGAATACTCACCGCTCATTTGGAGGATGGGGGGGTTAATGATGTGGCATGGCACCACGCCACCTAGTGGTGGGGGTTGTGTTAAGCAGGGCCTTTAAAGGGATATTCCGTCAATATTGTTTTATGTTATCATTAAGTACGACCCTTTTCCGGTAAACATATTTTATTAGGTGACTGTGATGTCCTTTATTAATAGATTGAGTCCAACATTTTTTTACGTGTAAGAATAATCTAAAATACAATTATGCCAAATGTAATAAACAGTGACCTGTTCAAGAGTCAAGATGACAACGACAACAGCAATACAGGAAACAAGCCAGTGAAGTTATACTACAAAAACACAAAACTCTCAAAATACTTTAAATACACGTCAGAGTATATGTGTTATGTCCAAACATGTAACATTTTAATCTGAAGTCTCCTGATTCTCCAGTCAGTGTAGAATACATACCTAACAGCATCAGCCAGACACAGTTCAGGCTCTACTTTAATACTTTACATCGACAGCCAGATCCACCGTCCTCAAGCTCCTCTTTAAACTCAGACGCTTCATCTCTGTACCTTTTAATACACACCCCATTCCTCCTTCAACACAGCCCTCCGCTCAATCCAGGCGCGTGGCTTAGCGGTAGCGCTAACCTCGCTAACCGCTCATTATACACGGGTGGGACTTGGGTAGGACTTTTAGAAAACGGCAAATCTGCCCCCCCCCACCCCTCACCCTCCCCCACACACACTCTTTTTACGAAGAAAATTACATTTAACAGGCCGAGTCCAAAACTCTGCCCCCCACCAGCCGCGTCTGAAAACAAACCCCCGCCCTACACTCCATCAGACCATCGTTAGTCATCAATATTAAACCCTTCCTGATGCACAGCGCCCCCTGCAGGCTGTCAGGCGTACTGCCAGACTGACCACAGGGTGCCCAGGGTGATGCTGTATGCCAGCACTGCTATCAGGTACACTCTGAACAGCAGCACGTCCAGGACGTAGCCCACCTGGAGCCACTCCTTGGCGATGTCGCGGCACTCGTCTCTCCTCTCCAGGAAGAGGCGTATGGAGCAGATCTCCTGCAGGATGTTCTCCATGACGGGGGGGGTGGGGTCCCTGGCAGGGGGAAGGCCCAGGCCCAGGCCCAGGCCTCGCTCGCCGCGCCCCCCCTGGGAGTGCTGGTGGTGGCTGCAGCGGGCTGCGGGGGGACAGGGAGGGGCAGGGTGAACGTTCCCAACATGGTTCTCTCTGAAGGAGTGACGTACCACACACACACCCCCACCTTCACACCTTCTCCTCAGCCAGCCCCCCCACGCTGCCCTGCTCTTATCTTCCCTTTGGGATTTATTTAGATTTCACAATGTATGCTTCATGTTTGGCTACCGGCAATGTTTGGGGCTATCTCGTTGTTACGATCAGTGACCTATGCACTTTTGTAAAGCTCTCTGTTGGAAGTCTCTTCGGATAAAAGCGTCAGGCTAAATGAATAAATGTAAATGTAACCTCCCATTTGTCCTCTATCCGTAACTCCATCTATCCATCTCCTCCTCTATTACATCCTTCCCTCCCTGTACCTGCACCTGTGCTGTTCTCCTTGTAGGTGTCCACTTCGGGCTCGGGGGCCAGGATGGGACACAGCGCGTGTTTGCTGCGGACGCAGAAGAGCGAGGCGGCTCTCTCCAGCAGCAGGCGATGCAGCCAGGGGGGAACACGCCGCTGCAGGTCCTGCTTGTGCACCAGACGCACGATCACAACTGTCTCTGTCAGGCTGATCACCAGCAGGGCCATGCACACCACGAAGTACACACCTGGAGGGGGGAGGAGGACAGACAGGCACACACAGACAGACAGGTGGAGAAACACAGACAGGAACACAGGTTCATGCTAACGTCAACACAAAGCCCTCTGAAGATGACCTACAGACCATCTACAGCACAGCCTCCTAACAGAGCCCCACCAGGAAGTTACAAATCCCCACAACTTCATCAGACACTGCCACACAATCCTCCCTCTCCCCTCGTCCAGACCGGGGCGCTGGACGACTCTCCCTCACCTATGAGGGGCGTCCCGATGGCGGTGGCGGGGAGAGTGTCGGACACGATGATGAGGAACACGGAGTAGCCCAGCAGCAGCGTGATCTTGAAGGAGACCCTCTCTCCGCTGTCAGGAGGGAGGTAGAACCCTACGATGTCCATGACCATGAGGAAGATGCTGGGCAGGAGGAGGTTCACCGTGTAGAACAGAGGCCTCCGCCGGATCACCACCTGCAGGACAGACACCAGCATCAGCCAGGTCTCACCGACAGGCCCACCAAGTGAGGAGCATGGCTTATTATCTATGATAGAGATAGTGTGTTTTTGTGGAGGGGACCGTAAATGTGTGCAGGGGATGACATGCGGTAAAGGCCCTGGGCTGGATTCGGACCGAGGCCTCGGCCTACGTGGTGTGCGCGTAGTCCGGTGAGTCCCCGGAGCGTCCCGTGAGCGCCATGATTAAGTCATGTGACTGGAAACACGGACGATGAAAAAGAGATGACGTCCGCCTCGTCTTTGTTACATTATTGAATGCGTCTTTCGGAGAAAAGTCGAAATTTCTCTGACCTTTGAGGTCTTGGAGGTATTCTGTTTCATGCCAGGTGTCCAAGATGCTGTTCTACACCTGATCCACTGTGAAAGAAATTTTGGGCCTATGTACAATGAATGTGTTTTAGGATAAGTTTACAGTTGGTTAAAAAGCTTGATACAATGTATGTTGATTAAACTCCATTTGGTAGAGATGCCACCTGTAGTTTTATGACACCTAACTAGGAGACGTGAAGTCTAAGAGACGGGAAGTCTGGGTGACCTGAGAGAGTTCTTGTCACCTGGGGGGAAGAGACAGTTGGTCTGAAGACAATGTGGATTCAACTGTATTGTTCTAAGGATTTAACCAATGACAGAAGAGATTTGGTATAGCTGCATGTCTGTAGGATGGACCAATGACTTTTGAGAACTGTATCTATAAAATGGTCTGTTGAAGAATGTTCTGGGGGGTTCAGGGCCATCAGCTGGGTAGTGCTGGTGGGCTGGATTCTCCAGGTTCCATTCTAGAATGCTGGATGGAGCTGTATAGAATTGTCTTTGTGTTATTGTCTTATGTTTGTGTGTCGATGATGTTATGTTGATAACGTTATTATGTTAAATCTACGTCATATAAACATTAACTCTGTACTTCACCCGACTTCAGCTTAAACGATTGATTCTCTAAAAAACTTCCACAACACCACCACCCCTGCTCCACCCTGTCAGAGATAACGAGGCCTCGAGAGAGGGGGGGCGGGGGGTGAAGGAGAACTCCTTGTTATCCTCCGCCCCCCATCATCCTACACTCTCATTGGAAGTGTTTTCAAAACAACTCTGCACTCCGAGAAGTTTGTGTCGATATCTGGGAACTCTGAAACCAGAAGGCTCATTTGTGGCATGTAAATATTAGCCAAATATACTTCAGACTCTCAAAGCTTTTTAATACAGAGAATAAGTGTTTGTTGTGGTTTTTAATATTCTTGGGGCATAGTTGTTCAGTCAGGCTATTGATGTCTTTGTCAGCTATGTAAATTAATAATTTGCGAAGGCCTGTCTTTGCTAAATATCCAGTTAAAAAGCATGTCGTATTTGTACATCTTGTCGCTTTGAATAAAAGCGTGTGCTAAACGACTGAAAAGTAAAAAAATGAGGCCTGTGTTTTGAAAAACCCGCAGTCTGACAAGTGTTGGACACGCACTCACATTGAACTTCATCTCTGCGTAGTAGTCTGAGTTGTCCAGGCTGAAGGACTTGTACTTGGACAGAACGTGGAGGAGTTCCCATTCTCCCTGGTTCATGAAGAGACTCTTGTCCTCCTTCAGGTTCTCCGGGCTTCTCATCAGGGTGATGTTGATGTCGTTGACTACAGGAGAGGAGAGGGAGGACAACAGGTGCCAGTCAACACATCCTTTCACAAACCCACGTTTTCAGCTGTTGTTCAAGAGGTGGTTAGAGTTAGGGTTTCGCGTGTTTCTTTTACCACCACAAATAAAACGTGCAGTTCTTACTCGTGTGGAGCCAGCTCTGGAAGGTAAGACTGCAGTTCTGGAGATCGAAGGGGAAGTTGTAGATGTTAAGCGTACAGGCGGTCACCACCTGGATGGGCTTGTAGTTCCTCACCAGGCCGTTGTGCCCAACGTACACGTAGGGGATGTCTGGAGACTTGCCCACATCCACACTGCAGGACACACCATCAAACACCATCACTGCCCACATCCACACTGCAGGACACACCATCAAACACCATCACTGCCCACATCCACACTGCAGGACACACCATCAAACACCATCACTGCCCACATCCACACTGCAGGACACACCATCAAACACCATCACTGCCCACATCCACACTGCAGGACACACCATCAAACACCATCACTGCCCACATCCACACTGCAGGACACACCATCAAACACCATCACTGCCCACATCCACACTGCAGGACACACCATCAAACACCATCACTGCCCACATCCACACTGCAGGACACACCATCAAACACCATCACTGCCCACATCCACACTGCAGGACACACCATCAAACACCATCACTGCCCACATCCACACTGCAGGACACACCATCAAACACCATCACTGCCCACATCCACACTGCAGGACACACCATCAAACACCATCACTGCCCACATCCACACTGCAGGACACACCATCAAACACCATCACTGCCCACATCCACACTGCAGGACACACCATCAAACACCATCACTGCCCACATCCACACTGCAGGACACACCATCAAACACTGTCACTACACTAGCTACTGTCAGGAAATAACAAAATCTCAACTAATGTCAACAAAAAAAAGAAATGAAAAACCATTTGAAACATTACTAACTAAATCTAAAATCGTAATCGTGGTAAATCATAAAATGACAGGAAATCATAAATAATGGTAAATTTGGAGTTTCTGGATTCAAGGATTATTCGGTTGAAATGTATAACTGACACCGAAGCTCACACCGCTGTGTAACGTGGCCATGCTCCAGTGTACTGAGGGTTCATGATAATCCTTGTGCTTGCCATCAACAGACAACAACAGGTACTGAAATAAACAGCTAAATCCCAGTAATCCTCACAACTCGTTGATGAGAATGTCAGGCACCCAGACGTTGGCAGTGGGGATGGACACCTGCTTCACCTCGTCAAAGTCCTCTGGATTCCACACCAGGAATTCATCAATCCATTCCTGACACAGTTGGGTGACAAATAACACCTGGTTAATAGGCGATATCAGGATGATTAGATTATCATACTTTATATTGTAGATAACAAATCAAAGTGTGATTTTTGGGGGGGATCCGTAGATTGTATCTTATAAGAAACGTTTGGCTGTTATTTACCTACCTGTCGTATATAAGTGGTCTTGTTATAGTCTTACCTGTCTGTACCATATATATGTTGTTAGAACCTGGTTCTTCTCATCCTGGTATAAAAGGAGATTATGGTCAGGGTTTGACAGCATTTTTCACAATCCTTACAGTAACTGTGTCTGGGACATGACTAGCCATGGAACATAACACATTACGATGCAGGTAACACTGTACAACAACTGTTTATCTAACTGTTTCTGGAATCATTTGTATTTATTTATCAAACTGTGAACACATGGTTTAAATTAGCAGTAAATCATGAGCATTTATACAACAACATACACCTCTCAGAGACTCAGTTAAAGCAACCTTTTGTAGATGGATCCTATTTCTAGGGAAATGTGAGTTTGACTGGATTTCTGATTGGAATAATAAGAGGTATAGAATAATAAAGCTACTGACACTGATAGTAGGCTCCTATACACTATTGTTGTCATCGTTGACAAGAAATATTCTGAAGATTTGTCGCTTGCTTTTAAACGGTTAGAGGTTTATACAACTTAATCTTTGATGAAGTTACGATCACTTTCGTTGGCGGCTGTGAATGCTGTTATTGAATCAGAAAGTCACCACCAGTTTACCATTAAGTAGACAGCAATACAGTAAAATGTGAAGCGATGCCATTAATATTGCAAAACTATTTGATAGTAAACTATTGCTTACCACATTAAGGATGGAATACACCATGAGGTCTATGGCCACCATGGTGGACTGACGCCAGTCACGCACCGGTCGCACGCCCTTCTTGTACCCCGCGCTCAGGAACTCAGAGAGACGCACCAAGGTGGCATTGGCAAACCGTCCGGTGTTATTTCCCAGTTTCTTTACTATAAAAGATTAAGTAAATTGCATCAAATGTGTCATTTAATGGTTGGCTACTGCGGATGCAGCCGGATTCTGACCGCTGTGAACATATTTGAAAAACATAAATACCACAAAACTATTCCTGACATCACAACTCACAACAGATGTTCAGTAGCATACCTGTCCCCGCTCGCGCGCCTCCTAGTATCACTAGTAAACCGAGCGATGCCCATAGTGCTGAACATCTCATTCTGCTCCTAAATTCAAATCTGTCGTTGAAACTTGGTTCTTTGAGATACAGCCGTACACTGGCACCGCCCGAAACCCATTTTCTTGTCTTTCCACTGTGACGACCGTTGACTGTAACATCAATTAGTTTAAGTGATGCTTGCTGGATACAGTATCATGCCTCTTAATGATGTCAGAAGGGTGTGTCCGCACTTTGCTTGTTTTCTAGCAGAGGGTTCAATCTCATGTCGATCTGCACTCTGACTAACTGAATTACAGACATTTAACACCGAGCAGAAGGTGTTTTGGGGCCTCAATTCTGTATCATGCCAATCTTAATGCCTCACAGTTTGGAAAATATGTTATGAAATCTGCAACCAAATCGAATTTATCAGGGGGAAAAAACGTGCTGATTGACTGCACAGAGGTAGGCCTACAGGCTTGTTGTAGACGATGGCTATTTGATTAAAAAATGATGTGGTTATGTGGATGGATAACAGGCCCATATAACATATTATCATTGAGATCTTTATCACATCTCTCCACGTTGGCATAATGTTATAGTGGCATTGTCACCACCCTTGCTGAGTGTATTAATCCACCTGTGAGCTGGGCATATGCTGCAATGTTTAATTAGGCTACATGCACTGTAGCACTCAGCTTTACACATACTGAACCCTTGAAGTGTTTATTAATTCGTAAATGCAACTAAACAACTATACAGTTAGTAGGCAGGAATAGCAGTTGCGAGGCAGTTTTATCATAATGTGTTCCACTGGTATGAATTGTTTTAAATACATGTATTTTTAAAACATGAGAATAAAGTAAGCAATATCGTTATATAACGTTATTTCTTTCATAGTGAGTTACATTAGGGTCTTGGTGAAGTTAATGTGAGCCGGTATAGTCAATATTTTATAAACTCTTATATAGCCTAGTTCCCTGCGAGTGTCACAGTAGCTCAAATAGCTTTTCTTCATAGTCAACCAATAGGGAATACAGCTAAATGCAATGCTCTTTGAATGCTCTTTATTGATTTGTGTACGTTTTCAGGGAGCAAAAGCATTGCCATAAACAGGTAATTATACCATCACACTGATGTGAAGGAAAATATACCCACGGAACTAGCAGGGGAAAATGTTCGATACGACTTCTCAGCTCAAGAAATGTACGGAATACAAATGTCACTAAATGTCAGTCTGGCATTGAACTCTTCAAAGGTAAGAATTCACAACTGTATTGTCATGTGGGTTGGGAGTTTAGAAATTTATTTTCCATCTTAGCAGATGTTTAAATGTAAAATGTAAAATGACTAAATGTAAATGTAAATACAGTCAAGTGCCTTCCAATTCCTTCACATTCCCCATTCCCGCATCATCAACCTCATGGCAGGGCTCCTAGTCTGCTCTATGGGGGGATGGGTATCGCTCGGTGGGAGAACATTTGACTGCTGATCAAGAGGCCACAGGTTCAAATCCCCCTCTGCACATTGCCTTGGACATAAAAGCCTGCTAAATACATACATGTTAACACACTGACAGCAATGTAGAAACCAGAGTCAAATTCCTTGTACGTGTATAAACCAGGCCAATAAACCAGATTCAGATTCTAAACGACCACATATTTGTTAATAAATATTTATGATTATTCTACTAATGACCCCTGACCCCTGACCCTGACCCTCAGACGGAGCTCCAGCTCGCCCAGAGCAGCAGCAGGGTCACCGTGTAGAGCGTCAGGACCAGCAGGTACACACGGAACAGGATCAGGTCCACCTTGGAGCAGAGGGCCAGCCAGTCTGCCTGGGCAGAGTCGTCGGTGTGTCCCTGGAGGAGGTGCAGACGCAGGGAGGTGACCTCCTGGAGGACTCTCTCCAGGCGGGGAGGGGTTTCAGGGGCTTCGCTGAGGGAGAACAGGTCTTCCTCCGGGACCAGGTCAAACTCAAACCCTGGGTCAGAAAACATGTTGTTTTTAAAGCTATATTTTTGGGGGTATTTTATTATACGTAATACGATAGAGATAGTTGAAGGTAGTAAGTGAGAGAGAGAGATAGAGGGGAAGACATGGAGCAAAGGGCCCTTAGAGTTAGGCATCGTTTTTAATCAGACTGACAATAACAGTGGAGGAACCCCTTGAGGCTCATGAGATAAACAGATATATTCCGACACAGACATCTGCAGTAGCAATTCTGAGGAGATTCTGTTTGTCTATCCCCCAAATCCAAAGCGTACCCCCACTCTGGTCCTCGTCATCCAGGGTTTTGAGGGAGGTGAAGGTGCTCTCCAGGAAGGTCTGGCTGGACGAGCCGTACTTGTCTAGCAGGCAGGCGGACACAGACATCTCCTTCACCTCCTTCTCGCTGTGGTGGAGGAGCTTCACCACCAGGATGGACTTGGCCAGACTGAGGACCAGCAAGGCCATGCACACGGCGAAGAACACACCTGGGGACGACAGAATGTGCACGTCACACACCTCCTCCCGCTCAGAGGGCAGCACCAACTGGATGTCCTACGTACTGGGGGAAGGTACCTGGATGTCCTACGTACTGGGGGAAGGTACCTGGATGTCCTACGTAATGGTGGAAGGTACCTGGATGTCCTGCGTACTGGGGGAAGGTACGGCTCTGTGGTGGACTTTACAGACACTGAGGTCACGGTCGAGGATTAGGTTTGTTTTCAACCGTGGGTGGGACCGTTTTTTCTTTTATAACTGAGGACTAACTGAGGTGAGATGAAACCTACGCCCCTGGGTCGCAGGTTCGAATCCCCCCTTTTACGTACTTATGAGTGGTGTTTTGAGGGTGGTGGCTGGGAGCTCGTCCATGAGGTTGACCCTGAACACGGTGTACCCCAGGAGGATGCTGGTCTTGAAGGTGATGCGTGTTCCGCTGTCAGGGGGCAGGTAGAAGCTGATTACGTCCACCACCATTAAGAAGATGCTAGGGATGAGAAGACCCACCACGTACAGTAGGGGGCGCCGGCGGACCAACACCTGCGTGGGAGACAGGAAGGAGGGGTCCTAATACGTTTAGGTTTTTTGAGATAATTTTTTTTGCATTTTTCATGCTCTGTTGTTGTGAAGTGTGACAGGACAGGGAGGGAGGGGGAGGGAGATATGCAGCAAGGGTCATAAACAGCTCCTACTTAGAGGCCAAATATACACTGGGGACTATATACTTTTTATGTTATTTCTTTACTACTACCTTGAGATAACATTGATATCTGTGAGGAGAAGGAGGTCTATGGTTTGGAGGGCAAGATTAATTGAGTATTTTTTCATTGTAGCGTTTTTCTTTTTCAGTTGCGAACTTTGATTTTCCTGCCTGAGAGACATGCAAACAATATAATTCTCTCTGAAACCAGATCTCGGCTCACAACCCCAATTTACCTCAGTGAACCGATGCATATCGATTGCAATGTTTTCAGTAGAGCCTCTAAAACTCTAAAACCCTCCTCCAACAAACAACCTTCCGTCGTAAACACTCTCCGTGCCAACACGTATAGCATAAAGGTGACCTAATGAGCCATGCCTGGCTCGTCACAGAACACCTATCTCTGAGCTGAATATACGGCTGAGAGCCCTATCTCTTCTATCTCGCAGGCCTGTTTCTCTCCCCCACCTGCAATGGGCTAAAGGCCCATTTTCACCAGGCAGCAACAAGACAGCCATTGATCAGGTCAGTCTCATTACCCGGTGCTTCTCTCTTTATCCCGCCATCTCTCTCTCTCTCCCTCCCTCCCTCCCGTCCTCCCCTCCTCAGCATGCTAGACAGTCTCATTACGCTGTGTCTCTCTTTATCCCTCCAACTCTCTCTCTCCCTCCCTCAGCATGCTAGACAACGACTACGCTTCATCTATTAGCATTAGCTCGCTAACCCCGATCCATGAGGCTGGGGCCAATCACTTCAACTCCCTCACAGCAGGGCGAGAAGCGAGCCAGGGAAGAGGACGGCTAAATCGCCTCGTCGATAGTCAATCGAAGCCGGTTGTCATAGTGCAGTTACAGTCTCGCCATGGGGAGAAAGACCATCTGGGTGTTTTCTGTCTTCGGGGTTAGCTGGTAAATCCATCGGTTTAAATTCTATTTTTCACAACGAAGATGCAATGTAAGCTACTGTCTGAGACGGTTTCACCTGGACGAGGTCAACTACCCTCAACCTAGAATATAAAAGATATCGAGCAGATGTAATCAGTCTTCATACTGTTGACGTAGCTCTAGTCCCCTTGTGATCCATATAAAGGATGAGGCATTATCCACTTGACATGGTATCTAATTTAGGGTCTGGTTACAGTACTAACTTCAACTTTGTCCCAGTTATAGCATTGTGACCTACTTACCGTCAGGATCCTGACGCTGTACTGAGCTCTCTACTCTGATAACATTGGCATTCTGGACATAGAGGAGATATACATTCAGTAGCTAGCAGATCGAGTGGTTATTGTTGCAATGTAGTATTCCATTTTGTCCAGTGTCTGGTCGCTGAGATGTGTCCAAGTAAACACAGGCCTTCCCTTGACTGACGACCGAAACACTGTTTGAACTACACACTTCCCCTCCCAGATCTTCAACTCTACCTTCTCCATGTGCTATTTGTACGTCGCTTCGGACCAAAAATTGGAAGAGTTAAAGTTAACAGCTGACAGAGGTTCACACGCACGTTAAACTGTATGTGAGCGTAGTCCCGGCCGTCCAGGTGGAGCTGCCAGTAGCGGGAGGGCAGAGAGAGGAGGTCCCACTCTCCATCGTTCATGAAGCTTCTCTTGTCCTTGGCTACTGTCTCTGCACTCCTCAACAGTGCCAGGTCCACCTCGCTCACTGGGAACACGGGGGGGAGAGGGGCAGAGTTTACAGGGCTGTCACTCGATAAGGCCAGGGGCAATACTAATATATGATTGTCATTGTTGTTGTCACTTTTGTTATTAGGTGATGATGTGATTGTGTTGTTGTTGATGCTGCGGATGATGTGATTATTGTTGTTTATGTTGTTGTCCCAGTCGAGGCGGACCTGAGTGAAGCCAGCTCCTGAAGGTGAGGCTGCAGTTCTGCTTGTCGAAGGGGAAGGCGTACAGCTCCAGCGCGCAGGACGACACCACCTGGATGGGCATGTAGTTCTTCACCGTCCCGGAGGAGTTCACGTAGACGTAAGGGATGGCTGGAGACTTCCCTGCATCCACGCTGGAGAAGGACAGGAGGCAGAGAACCAGACTATCTAACCTCATGCATCACACACACCATCCCCTCTCTCAGGCAAAGAGCCAGATGTTAAATGTTTCCTATTTAACTTAGGGGGGTGGTTTTGACGATTCTGACAAGAGGTTATGTGACGAAACGCGAGTACGAATGTTTCACATCTCTGTGGTGTTGGATGTTTGAATGGGTGTGTGAACAGCGTCTGGGTTACAATTCGCTGATGATGATGTCAGGCACCCAGATGGCATCAGAGGAGAGGGAGATCTCAGTGATACCATCAAACTCTTCTGGATCCCAGACGAGGAACTCGTCCGTCCAGATCTGACAGACACAGGAAAAAAACAGGGCAAGTTCACATCTTGGCTGGCCCGAAATAATTAAGCATGCCCAAGAATTAACAAGGTTTTTTTTTATATATATATAACATGAGAGGTACTATTGTAGCATACTATATTTCTGTACTATTGTACTGGACTGCACACTAGACATGTACTGTTTCCACATCCAACCTGACTGAATCCTTCTGTAAAAAGGACAAACAACCACAGCAAACAGTTTTTACTCAGGGTGGTTACAAAACATTACAGTGATTAAGCCAACAGACTCATATCCGGACACCACGACTGTCTCGACTAATGAGGCTCCTGATTCCATTTCCATTTAGCTTTTCTATGTCCTACAATGCCTTTTTCCACCCGTAATGATTGTAAGAATTGTAGGTGTTATTATTTCCTTGGGGTTGTCATGGCAATAAGGAGGATGTATGTACGAGGAGGAAGCAGATTCAGTGTGAAGAAGATGCAAACCTGCCGATACCAGATGCTTGTGGTGACTTTCTGGGTATGTCCGTCCTGTAACAAAGTGACAGTTTGTTCCAGGAATCTTAAGTAATAGCTTTCATATCCTTTATTCTCAGTGTGATTAGACGTTCTCAAAATATATACTGATACCCTAGGGTCTCTTGTTACTTACACTACTGATTCATTGATAATGGACCTTACAATGCATGTTCTGATAATCTAGTCAAAAGGTTTGATAATCACTACAATCATATTCATGTTCTGAACTACTACTATCTTCTTAATTCAGTTGTGTTTACCACATCCAGGAGGGACTGCAGGAGGAGGTCAATGTAGATGAGGGTGGGACTGGTCCAGTTCTGGACCGGCCTCACACCTCTGTCATAGTTGCGTAACAAGGTTCTGGTGAGCTGGTTCAGGGCTGATCTCTTGGGCTTATCAGGAACCATGACAACCGAGGAAGCTACAGAGACAGAAGCATTTAAAATCAAAATGGAAGAAATGTTTAAGTTTTACATTCTCCTGCAACTCAGATATGTAGGCTACAGAACCATTATAGATGGCTCATGACCACATTCTAAAATAAATGATGAAACATCAATGAAAGAAATGAAAATGCATTTTTTATTATCAATATAACATGAAGTAGGCCTATAGGAATTTACAAGAAAAGTAATGATAAGATGGTTAATTTTAATTATGTCTAAATTAACTTTAATTGGAATTAGTTAAAGGCAACAGACAGTTTCAAATGAACCATGTAATTTTTACCCACACAATGTAGGGATAATTAGCTTACGCTAGTAAAAAAAAACAACAACAAAAACATAAATTAGCATGTTTAGCACTTTTATTAGCGCCTTAAGATTTGTTGAACCTTTCCTGCAAATCTATAGACTATAGCTAGACGGATTTACAATGTAAGGCAGTGTTAATGAACACGTTGTATCTCATTTACATTCATATTTCATCTCAATAAAACAAAACAGATTTTCCCTGACATTTGCATTTGATCGTAATAATAATAACGGATGTTACCTGAGGTGAACAGCAGTAACCACAGCAGAGTCATCTCTGGTGTTCTGGTAAACAGGCAAATATCCCAGAATATCTTTTAAGTTGGACCCAATTCTCTTCTTTGAAAAGCTATTATATCCGAATCTAAGAATATCTGTTCGTGTAGATAATAGTTTGTGTTTTCCGGCCGGAGCCAGATGTACTACTTTGTTTATCACGGTTGCCACCAGAAATGGACTAGTGTGCAAAGTTTGGGTGCTCTCTGCATTGATTTTCCATTAGCCCGCTCTGGTAAGGTGATATTTGAAAAGGGTTAGAGGAACATCCATCTCTAGGGAGACTTTTTTTTCAAACTCGAAAACATAGTTCATTGGAGGGAATAAGAAACACCTCACATATATTACTAAAATACTGTCATTATCCTAATACATATTTTAGCGCTTAGAATGATTGGCTGGTAATCTAAATATAACTGAATCTGAATAGGGTACGACAAAAACACTTTTGCCACATTCGCAGCCTTCATCACTAGTTAGTATTCTCAGGTGTTTCTAATATGGAATTTTGGGGACTTTAATTATGTATTTGCCTAGGATATCTGCTGCTACATTTCTGTTCTCTTCCTGAGTCTGAGTGGTCTGCGTTACTGGACCGCGCACGTCAATTGCGCGCTCCCGGTTTTTCTTTGACATGCGAAGAAGCGCAGGCTCTCCTGGTTCGTGTGTGGGTGTTTGACAGATGGAGTAAGTCTGACTCGGGACTATAGGAACTAAGGAAAAACATCAAGATATTCGGCCTCTGCTGCCATGAGAGTCGAACAGCAGATTGAACATGGAGAGAACTCAACGAATTCGGTGAGCTCAGAACCAGGGTGCAACAAGTTCATTTATGATCTAACCTTGCACGTGAAAGTCAACAGCAACTAACCAAAAACACTCTTACTTCTTACAACTATTTTAGTGATAAGGAGAAAATACAAAATGTATTTTAATGTGGGCGGTGTTTGACGTTCATTTACAGTTGGTAACGACTAATAATACTTAACTAGATACCCGAAGAAAGGCCCAACACGTCATGTCGGCTGTATCTGTGTTTTGTTCCACTAACCAGGTCATACTGGACCGACCATCAATACAGTAATTATGTAATATTTAAGTCCCCAAATCATAGGCTATGGGCGTGTTACCTTTGCTTTAATTTATGAAAAAGGGATACAAAAGACCTTACAGGGAGTGGAGCTTGCCTAAAAGCCTGACTTTACATCAAGAATATAAATGAAGTTGTAAACATCGAAGGCTCTTCTTCATCCAAACTGCTTGCATTCCCCAGACTTCTCCAACAAGGAATGACCTCCACCTGAGTTTTTGTTCACAACCAAGAGATGTTTGGTGTGTGTGTGTGTGTGTTTGTGTAAATGTCTGTTTTCTGGGCCTGTTAGAAACACCCACTGCTTGTGTCAGTCAAGTCCCAGAGGCATGGTGAGTGGAATGATAACAGAAGCGCTGCTATCCATGTCAAGGGCCCAAAATAGAGCCTGACTGAGAGAGAGAGATCACACACATCCCAGCTCTCCATATAAGTCTGCCTCCTCCCAGTTCGCTGTGTGTGTTTGTGTGTGTGTGTGTTTGTGCGCAGGGAGAGAGGGGGGGGTCGTCTGGTTGTCTTGACAAAGTTACTCTGACATTTCCAGCTGCTAGTGCAGAGAGGAAACTTTATATAGCCCCCAGCTGGTCCATATTCATCTAGCTGTGTAGGGCTGGGCTAGCATGTCTGCCTGGCTGCATGACACGCTGGATTTAGGCTGATTGAACATCGGTTACCTTTAGATGAGTCACTGAAGACTAAGGTGGCAGGGTCGTCTTGATAGTCATACATGCACACATGCAGATCAGTCATACAATCACAGCCTGGGGTCTGAGGAGAGAGGTCCGGTCTGAGGCCAGCAGTACCTTGGTACTCCGGATGTTGCAATTTCAATTTCTTTGGCTCCAAATTGGAGGCGAAATTTGTATCTACATTATAATGTACTCAATTATTGATCAGCTTGTTTGCTAGTCGTTAATGTTAACTCACATAAATAATTGGTCTGTCATATTTGTTCCCTATGTAATGTAACATGCCTTTTTCAGTTTCTAACAAAAATATGGAAACGGGAGAGATCTCTGTGAGGGCGACCTGTTATCGGTCGATGAAAAAAAGCGAGAAGCGCAATCTGAGTGTAGGGTTAATAAGAGAGCAATAACTAAGGGTTAACAACCTGTTCTGGTTATTAAAAATCACGTTTCTAACTTCACCGGAAGTTCTAGATCTGGCCTGGCCGTGATAGTTACGCCGGTTACCTCTCTTCACAATATGTGCTTACTGTGGGACTGATGGACACTTTGTGTTCTTTGATCGCTCAAATACATTTAGCCGTGAAAGCGAACTGTGGTGTTGTTAAACGTGTGATAAGTGAACGGATGTGTTGGGCGGCCGCGGAAATATTTGAGCTATGCAAGTGGGCCGCAAAGTGGAAAAGGTCGGGAATGTCTGGTCTAAAACGTTGAGTTGACTTTGTGTCTGTGTTCTAACAGCCTGTCTCTCCTGGTTCTGCCTCCAAGAGCCAGATGTTGATCAACCAGCTCAGAGAGATCACAGGGATCCAGGACGCCCAGCTCCTCCACACAGCCCTGAGCGTGAGTAGCACTCGCTTCACCCCCAGACCCCCGGCCCCTGCGGGAGGTAACCCCGTGTGTGTGTGTCCTCTCCAGGCCAGCCAGGGGGACATCAGCCATGCCGTGGGACTGCTAACCGCTCAGTCTGCAGGGGAGGACCAGGGAGCCAGGGAGCTCACCGCCGCTGACGCCCACCAGGGGGCCTGGGACGAGGGGAAAGGTAGGATTCATCTGGGGGAAGAAGGGAGAGGAGGGGATGGAAGAAGTGAGTGAGAGGAGGAGAGGGAGGAGAGGTGGGAGGGAGGGAGGAAGGGAGGGAGAGGAGGAGAGGGAGGGGAGGAGAGGTGGGAGGGAGGGAGAGGAGGAGAGGGAGAGGAGGAGAGGTGGGAGGGAGAGGAGGAGAGGGAGAGGAGGAAAGGTGGGAGGGAGAGGAGGAGAGGGAGAGGAGGAGAGGTGGGAGGGAGAGGAGGAGAGGTGGGAGGGAGAGGAGGAGAGGGAGAGGAGGAGAGGTGGGAGGGAGAGGAGGAGAGGGAGAGGAGGAGAGGTGGGAGGGAGGCGTGTGTGTTGATGGTCCATCCTTGTCTGCAGCCCCCCCTAAAGACGACCTCCAGACCGCCATAGAACTGAGCCTGCAGCAGTCCCAGGAGGAACAGGAGGAGGAGAGGGAGCTCACCAGGTACGTACCAGCCAGACCTCCCCAGGTACGCTCTGTCAGACCTCCCCAGGTACGCTCTGTCAGACCTCCCCAGGTACGCTCTGTCAGACCTCACCAGGTACGCTCTGTCAGACCTCCCCAGGTACGCTCTGTCAGACCTCACCAGGTACGCTCTGTCAGACCTCACCAGGTACGCTCTGTCAGACCTCCCCAGGTACGCTCTGTCAGACCTCACCAGGTACGCTCTGTCAGACCTCACCAAGTACGCTCTGTCAGACCTCACCAGGTACGCTCTGTCAGACCTCACCAAGTACGCTCTGTCAGACCTCACCAGGTACGCTCTGTCAGACCTCCCCAGGTACGCTCTGTCAGACCTCACCAAGTACGCTCTGTCAGACCTCCCCAGGTACGCTCTGTCAGACCTCCCCAGGTACGCTCTGTCAGACCTCCCCAGGTACGCTCTGTCAGACCTCACCAAGTACGCTCTGTCAGACCTCACCAGGTACGCTCTGTCAGACCTCACCAAGTACGCTCTGTCAGACCTCACCAAGTAGAGCGTACCTGGGGAGGTCTGACAGAGCGTACCTGGGGAGCTCTGTCAGACCTCACCAGGTACGCTCTGTCAGACCTCACCAAGTACGCTCTGTCAGACCTCCCCAGGTACGCTCTGTCAGACCTCCCCAGGTACGCTCTGTCAGACCTCACCAGGTACGCTCTGTCAGACCTCCCCAGGTACGCTCTGTCAGACCTCCCCAGGTACGCTCTGTCAGACCTCACCAGGTACGCTCTGTCAGACCTCCCCAGGTACGCTCTGTCAGACCTCACCAGGTACGCTCTGTCAGACCTCACCAGGTACGCTCTGTCAGACCTCCCCAGGTACGCTCTGTCAGACCTCACCAGGTACGCTCTGTCAGACCTCACCAGGTACGCTCTGTCAGACCTCACCAGGTACGCTCTGTCAGACCTCACCAGGTACGCTCTGTCAGACCTCCCCAGGTACGCTCTGTCAGACCTCACCAGGTACGCTCTGTCAGACCTCACCAGGTACGCTCTGTCAGACCTCACCAGGTACGCTCTGTCAGACCTCACCAGGTACGCTCTGTCAGACCTCACCAAGTACGCTCTGTCAGACCTCACCAGGTACGCTCTGTCAGACCTCCCCAGGTACGCTCTGGTCAGACCCTGGTGAGCGTGAAGGTGAGTTCCCGTGTCACTGAGTCCTGCTGTGTCCCAGGGCTCTGGAGGCGAGCGCGGAGGACAGCGCTGCCCGGGTGAAGAGGAAGAGGTGCGAGGCCCAGGGAGAGAGCTGCAGCCCTGCCGACTGGCTCCGTCAGGAGGGCTGGCCTGTGGGGCTCCGCAACATAGGCAACACCTGCTGGTTCAGCGCCGTCATCCAGGTGAGCTGGCCTGCACCTGGAACACCTGGCTGGCTCGGGCCTTTTCTGCTTCTTTGTTTGGGGATTGGGACAGTTAGAGAAAGACAGGGGAGTGAGAGGGAGCGAGGAGCGAGGAGCGTCCTCTTGGGTTTAGAAGCCACCGGTGTGTGTGTGTTGTAGCTTACAATTACATTTAGCAGACGCTCTTATCCAAAGCGACTTACAGTAAGTACAGGGACATTCCCCCCGAGGCAAGAAGGGAGAAGTGCCTTGCACAAGGACACAATGTCATTTTGCACTGCTGGGAATCGAACCAGCAAACTTCTGATTAATAGCTCGACTCCTTAACCGCTCAGCCATCTGACCCCCTTTCTCTTCAACTCTAAGAACGTTGTAAATCGACAAATACAAATAGTTAACTAAAACTGAGTTAATAAAGGACTTGAGGACCATACTCAGAAGATGCAGTGACTCAATGATGTACAAGTGTCTTCTAAACCCCCAGAGGAAGTTCGCTGATTGAAAAGTTGAGAGGTATATTGTTTTTTGCTTCGGCCTGCAAATTATATCGGACACATCTTGTCAAGGAAATATGACCTCTGCTTTTTATACACTGACTAATTAGCTTGAGCATGTGACAACCACATTATACTCTCAGTCACCTTTCAGAAACCTTTTTAGAAATCTGGTAGGACGAGAAAGGAGACATTACCCCAAGAATAAATTAAAACAAAACACTTGTCGGTTTGTGTCCAACTGCTGCAATCTTATACTTTAAAAACCCTGTCTGTGTTCTCTGCTTGGCTTCTCAACTAAAGCAAACATTTCTGAGGATCACGTTTCAACTTGTTGTCGCTAACCAACCTTTAGTGTGCAAACGAAGTTAGCTGGACCGTCAGGAAGCCTGGGGAAGATGAGGCGTGGGCTTTTCTTTCCCAACGCAAAAAGCTTCTCGATTTCTCCTAATTCTATTTAGAGTCCATTCCAGACTGAATTTAGCCCAACCTATCAGGTAGCTCCACTGAAACTCAAGCCTTCATTGATATTGATAGACTGCGAGGGGGTAATTAAATAGCACAGTGTTGTGATGATAGAGAGAGCGATGAACTCTGCAGCCGGGCTGGAATGAGTTTATGTCGCTAGATTAGACCCTCGTTTAGGAGGCCTCGTTCGTCTTGATTTGGTTCAGATATGCCCCGATATCGATTAGGAGCTCAAAAACCCCAAGGAAATATCATTAGAAGATACGACTAATTACGTGAGAGGGAGAAGTCTGGAATGCTAAAGGTCGTGAGGTTGAACTTTCTGCTTTGTGAAACACTGATGATGTTTTGGTATCTGATTGAGACTAAGTGGCCATGTTTGGAAGACAGCTCGTGTTTCTGCGGTTTATCTTAGATCACTTTACTGTTAAATGTGAGATAAGGTATTGTTTCATTTCCTGGGGAACATGAAATATGATATTGTCCTTGGTATTAGTAGGTGAATATGTCTATCTGGTTTGTAGATGACTATGCAGAAGTCTGTAAATATTGCATAAAAGTCTTTATCTGTGTCCACATACATACAGTACCAAACCAAACTTTTGACTGGTACTGAACTAAACACCAAAACAGTAACCCAGGCCACAGTAACCCAGGCTACAGTTACCCAGGTCACAGTACCCCAGGCCACAGTAACCCAGGCTACAGTAACCCAGGTCACAGTACCCCAGGCCACAGTTACCCAGGCCACAGTAACCCAGGCCACAGTAACACAGACCACAGTAACCCAGGCCACAGTAACCCAGGCCACAGTTACCCAGGCTACAGTAACCCAGGCCACAGTAACCCAGCTGTGTTTGTGTTTCAGTCCCTATTCCACCTGCCAGTGTTCCGCCGGCTGGTTCTGAACTACTGTCTGACAGAACGCCTGCTGGAGAAATGCAAGAGCCACTCTGTAAGTGGAGCACAGGAGATGGGTATGAGTGTGAGGGTGCTGTCATCTGACATGCCTGTGTTTGTGTGTATCTGTATGTGTGTGTGTGCTGTCATCTGACGTGTGTGTGTGTGTGACAGGACAAGAGGAACGTAGCCTTCATGCAGGAGCTGCGCTGCCTGTTCTCCCTCCTGTTGGGATCATCACGCAGGTTCATAGATCCCTCCGCCGCCGTCGACCTGCTCAGAGAGGCCTTCAGGTCCAGCGAGGCCCAGCAGGTACACACACACACACTCACACACACACACACGCAATCACACACACACACACACTTGTCTGCTGTAACTTGTCTCTTGTTTGTTCTAGGATGTGAGTGAGTTCACACACAAGCTGCTAGACTGGCTGGAGGATGCCTTTCAGCTGGCAGCCAATGGGAAGTAAGTCTGGGCTCGACATCACTTCAGAAAGAGGCTGACGTTGTGTTTGTTATGTTGATGTTCTGTTCTGACATGATATCTTGTGTTCAGGAACCCTGAGGATAAGCAGGAGAACCCCATGGTTCAGCTGTTCTACGGGACGTTTGTAGCGGAGAGAACCCTTGATGGTGAGTGGCAATAACATGTTTTTCTCTGTCATGAAAGACTCATCATCTAATTACAAATTAGATCACACCTCTTCCACTTCTGAACAAATATTTGGTAACAGAGGTATTAATGCAATATGCAACAATTTCAAAGATCAAATTGAGTCCCTAATCTATGGATTTAACATGAGAGAAATATGATTTTTGTGCGTCTGGAAATAATCCAGGGTCTATTACACACGGGACGAAAAAATCTACACTGTGCTCAGTTGTACGTTGTGTATTTGAATATTTAGGTAAAACCTTGTCCAATATTGAGCAGTTTGGTCAGTACCCCCTGCAAGTGAATGGTTTCAACAACCTGGACGAGTGTCTGGAAGGTGCCATGCTGGAGGGGGAGATCGAAGCTCTGCACTCGGATCAAACCATTACGTTTGGCAGGGAGGTGAGCAACTTCCAGGTAAAAAAAATCACAATAAAACAATGTCTATGTTGCAGAGTGTTAAAAATAAACAGACGTGATGTTTCTCTGTTGCAGAGATGGTTCTCAAAGCTACCGCCTGTCCTGACCTTTGAACTGTCCAGGTTTGAGTTCAACACCCAGCTCGGTCGCCCAGAGAAGATTCACAAAAAGCTGGAGTTCCCTCAGATTATTTACATGGACAGGTGCAGAACATGGGCCCACACCACCTCAGGTCTGTTGGCTGCCCATGTGCTAGATTTGACCAGGTGTTTTTCCCTCTGCTGGATGTGTGTTGAGCAGATACCTTCACAAAAACGTCCAACAGACCCACGACAGACGAGGAGAGGTGAGGAGACTGAAGGAGCAACTCACCGTCCTGCAGCAGAAACTGGAGTGGTGAGTTTACACTCTCTCTCTCTCTCTCTCTCTCTCTCTCTCTCTCTCTCTCTCTCTCTCTCTCTCTCTCTCTCTCTCTCTCTCTCTCTCTCTCTCTGTCTCCCTGTTCCTCTCTCTCTTTCTCCCTGTTCCTCTCTCTCTTTCTCTCTGTTCCTCTCTCTCTCTTTCTCCCTGTTCCTCTCTCTTTCTCCCTGTTCCTCTCTCTCTTTCTCTCTGTTCCTCTCTCTTTCTCTCTCTCTCCCTCCCTCAGTCTCTATTTTTAGTTGTGTGACATATTGTTTTTGTAATATCCAGTTCCAGCCTGGCCTCACTGTGTATAACCTCTCTCCAGCTATAAGAACTATGGCTCAGGGCCTGCTAAGTACCCCCTGGCCGATATGCTCCAGTACATGCTGGAGTTTGCCACCACCAAGCCCACCAGCTTGTCCCCAGCCGAGGATGTGAGGCAGGCCTCCTCCTCCCCCACGCCCCAGGGCCCCCCGGGCCCCCCACACCTCGACCCCCACCCTGACGACAGCACGTAAGCACCCCCACCCTTGGGGCTTTTAATTCAATCTTTTCGGTTTCCTTTGAGTTGTCGACGTTGGGGCGTGTGTGAAGCCAGCCCGGTAAACACATCCTGCCTTCCTGCATCTCAGTGGTCCATACTCGGAATTGAGAAGCTTCCGGTTTCTGCTGCTTGCTCAATCAAGTGCTTTCTTGCGTTTCGAGTGCTTACTCAACCTCCGGGTCAGGCCCTCCAGAGTAAATATGCTGCGCTGTGTTCCTGCGGTGTGTGTGACCCCATGAACACGCTCCTGAGAAGGGAGAAGCTTCCCCTTGTGAAGCAGCTTCAGCACAGCTCTGGTCCTCCTGGTGTCCCTCCTCACCATCAGGGAGGGCAGAGTCAATAGAAGTTTATAGAAAAACTCACAAAAGGTTGTGAAGCGTAGCAGTACCTTGTTAGCATTATTGTATGATGTAATTACAGGACTCTCATAGAAATGATGTAAGAGATTGATTATTGATCAATAGATAAAAAAAAACAGTTTTTATCTTGCCGGCATCTCTCCAGCCACCCTGACCCCGGGTCCCCCGGGTCCTCGGACTCCTCCTCGTGCCAGCAGAGGACCCCCATCTACAAGCCCTTCACCCAGTGCCGGCCCCCCATGGACATGCCCCCTCACCCCGCCCCCCACAGTGTGTCGGAGGAGGAGCTGCGCTCCATCAAGGCCTGCCTCATTCGCTGGAGGAGCGAGGTGGAGAACAACATGAACGGTAATCTGAAGCCGTCTGAACCAACCACATTATTCATCTCTATCATCATTCTTCTTCCAGTGAAGCTTGGCTGCATTGAGTAGCAGTTACCATGTTATGTCTGGAAAGTCTGAGTGTGTGTGTTTGTGTGTACTTGCCGCAGGTGCACTAAATAGATCTGTGTGTGTCTCACTCTGCATTTGTGTGTGTGTGTGTTCTCAGAACTAAAGGCCAGCATCGACAGGGTCAGTCAAGCGCTGGAGGGCATGTACTGTGATAACAGCCTCTGTCAGGTAGGATCCTCGTCTCTCGTCTAACCCTGTCCATCAGACTGATTCCTCCCCCCCACACACACCTCCACCCCCACACACACCTCCACCCCCACACACACCTCCACCCCCACACACACCTCCACACCCACACACACCTCCACCCCATGCGGGTCCTCTAGGCCAGCCAGGGCCACTCTCATCCCTGTCTGTGTCTCCACACAGGTGTGTCACACACCGACACAGCACCATGTCAGGTCCAACATAACACTGTCTGTCAGACCACTTGTAATGCTCTGGGTTTAAGCCTAACACGTTGTGGAACGTGTTAGGCTTAAACCCAGATAATCACCCAGATAATCACTATACAAACGACTTTGTATAGTGATTATCGGCATTGGTTATCATTAAGGGTTATCGACAGTATCTATCATCCGTGGTTATCATTATTATTATCGTAGGTGGTTATCATCAGTATTTATTATCGGTAGTTATCATGGGTGGTTTTGCTGCTTGCAGGTGCCGTACCGGCTCCACGCGGTGCTGGTCCACGAGGGGCAGGCGTCAGCCGGACACTACTGGGCCTACATCTATGACCACGCCGGCCAGCGCTGGATGAAGTACAACGACGTCCTGGTCAGCGAGGCGTCCTGGGAGGAGCTGGTGCGAGACTCCTACGGAGGGATGACCAACGCCAGCGCCTACTGCCTCATGTACATCGACGACAGGAGGCCCAGCCTCATCTCAGGTAGCCGCGCCCGCGGGTAACCCACGCGTCCCTCCGCCTCGGTGCACGGAGGGACGCGTCCCTCCGCCTCGGTGCACGGAGGGACTAGTTTACGGGAGATGTCACGTGGGTAGAGATGCACAGTAGGGTGTGTAGCTTGGCACAAGGAAGGGGATATCGGAAAATGTATGAACTGTCGGGAAAGTTCATACATTTGTTAACTATTCCTTTACATTTATATATAACGACCGGTCTCCATAGTAACTTCTAACATACAGACCAGTGTCTGTGTTCTCAGATGCCCTCAGGGGCATCCTCTTGAGAGCTGTTTAGATGATGTTACTCAGCGTCAGTTTGATCTAAATCGTTGTGTTTATGCTGTCACTTCCTCTCCCTCAGAGGACACGGATGATGAGACGGGTCAGGTCCTGCAGGGGCTTGACTCGCTGCCGCCCGCGCTGCGGCGCTACGTCCGCGAGGACAACCGCTGCTTCCAGCTGGAGCTCCGAGAGTGGGAGGAGCAGTGCTGCCAGCAGCCAATCACGCGGGAGGAGGGGGGCGTGGCCGCCCCGTCCACATCCTCCAGACCCACAAGCCCCGCCCCTGCGACAGGAGAGCCTCTGGGGGCGGAGCCGGAACAGAGCCCGGTGACGGAGGAGGAACCGGTGGTGGAGCCGGTGAAGGAGCCTGAAGGTTTGTCCTGAACTTTGAGGATGTATTTTGGGGTCTTTCTTTATGCTGTGATGGACAGTTTATAAGAGAAGCGTGACAGGAAAGGCAGGGAGAGAGAGAGAGAAGCAAGGACATGCAGCACGCCCCAGGCCGGATTTGAACCCAGGCCGCTGTGGTAAGGCTTCAGCCTGGATTTTAGATGTCACAAATCTGGTTGGTGAGGGTGAAAGTCCATGTGGAGTTACACTAACACAGCTAGGTCTTTAAATAGGAAGTGTATCACTCTGGCGTTTATGTACCAACTGATTACATCAATCAACCCCCACAAACCGAAGACATACTTGTGTATACTCCCTATACACCTAACAGTTGGCCTTCTATATTTACATTCTCTATGTGTGTGTTGCTGAAGTTAAAAGCATCTGTTAAAATACGAAACTGTGGCGTTGATGAGCTGTTTCTCCCGGCGCTCGTCTAGAAGCCCCCACCCCGCCGGAGGCTGCCCCCCCCAGCCAGACCCCCAGCCCTGGGAGCGACCTGCCTGCTGCTGCCCCCCCCAGCCAGACCCCCAGCCCTGGGAGCGACCTGCCTGCTGCTGCACCCCCTGGGGCCCCTGGGAAGGAGGCGCACAGCCAGGTGTGTGTGTGGGGGGGGGGGGGGGGGGGCTGTGTGGGTGTATCAGTGTGTGTATGTGTGTCTGTGTGTGTGCATCTTTGTAGAGAGTGGAGAGGGGCTGTTAGGTATATAGGTCACAGACGATCTAGGCCATGTGTTCTATATACACAAGTGTTGCTTGTTAGTCCTCCTGCATGGTACTGCTCCCGAGGTGCTAGCAGATGTGTTTTCAGCATAATGATAGCCTGAGTCACTGGTATTAGTAGTAGTGTGTGTCCTAATAAACTAACAAAACCCCATGTTGTGTACCCGGTTGTGTGTGTTTGTCCTTGTGTGTCCCTGACCTGGGTTGGAACCCTGCAGTCCTGGGTCCACGGGTTGGGAGTTTATGTTTGTGTTCGTGTTTTCACCTAATTTGTTATTGTGCGCTTGTTATTTATGTGAATGTAGTCGAGTTCCCTCCACCCTCCCTCCTGTCTGAAGGGCACTGAGCTCTGCCAGCCATCTTTACATTCCCCATGCTCAGGTGGCAGATATGGTGGTGGGGGTGGGGGGGTCAGGTGAGAGACCCAGTGTCTGGTCAGAGAGTTCACGAAGTGTTGAACTACCCTGTTCCACCCCTCCCCCCTAGCTGCAGGGGGAGACAGAGAGAGACCAGCGCCAGGCTGGAGTCTCTCCTCTGGCCTGGGAAGGTTCTGCTCTGGCCTGGGAAGGTTCTGCTCTGACCCAGGAAGGTTCTCCTCTGACCCAGGAAGGTTCTGCTCTGGCCTGGGAAGGTTCTGCTCTGACCCAGGAAGGTTCTCCTCTGACCCAGGAAGGTTCTGCTCTGGCCTGGGAAGGTTCTGCTCTGACCAAGGAAGGTTCCGCTCCGACCCAGGAAGGTTCTGCTCTGACCCAGGAAGGTTCTGCTCTGGCCTGGGAAGGTTCTACTATGACCCAGGAAGGTTCTGCTCTGGCCTGGGAAGGTTCTGCTCTGACCCAGGAAGGTTCTGCTCTGACCCAGGAAGGTTCTGCTCTGGCCTGGGAAGGTTCTGCTCTGACCCAGGAAGGTTCTGCTCTGGCCTGGGAAGGTTCTGCTCTGGCATGGGAAGGATCTCAGGGTGTTTCTGGGAATGATCGAAAAACGTTGTCTGTCGAATGTCTGACCCGAGTGTGTGTGCGTGTGTGTGTGTGTGTGTTTGTGTGCATGAGACCTAACTGTAACATGGAGATTAACTGGGTGATTCCGTCTGTAGTCTAGTTGTTGAAAGTGGGTCGTACAATGTGATGTTGATGACATAAGCTTATATAAGCGTTGTGTTTGGGTGCTTTGTCCTGTTTTTGTGGCAGAGGGCCTGTAGACTGAGTGATCTCTCTGATCTACCTGAGAAAGCTGCTTTCTCATTACTGGGGATCATGTGCCCTCTAGTGGCCTTGTTTGGTACTGGTCCTGAATCCGAAACCACTGACTTGATCACTGATACTGCAGATGGCATAACCTAAACCATAACCATAACCTTATCATCGATATCATTTTATAATGATTCTAAATCCCTCCCTCCCCCCTCCCTTCCCTCCCTTCCCTCCTCCCCCCCCCCTCCCCCAGCCTCCCCCTCCAGAGATGAGTTTCACAGAAGACGCTCGCCCCCTCTCCCCTCCCTCCCCCTCCTCCCCCGCCCCCCAGACAGACCCCCAGGCCAGCGAGGTCGAGGCGGGCCCCCCGGGGCCTGACTCTGGGGGCGAGGCAGGTGAGTCAGGCGAGGCAGTCCTGGGCCGGCGGAGGCAGACGTCGGAGAGCGCCGTGTCGGAGGTGGAGATCCCCAACGTGGGCCGGATCCTGGTGAGAGCTGACGCAGACGGATACAACGAGGAGGTGAGGAGGGGGAGGGGGGGAGGGAGGGAGGGGGGAGAGGAGGGGAGCGGGGGAGGGGGAGAAGCGGGGAGAAGCGGGGAGGGGGAGAAGGGGGGAGAGAGGAAGGGGAGAGGGGAGAGAGGGGGGGGAGGGGGAGAAGGGGGGGGGGGGGGGAGGGGATGGGGGAGAAAGCAGGGGGGGGGGGGGAGAGAGAGGGGGAGAGAGGGGGGATAGAGGGGGAGAGAGAGAGGATTTATTACATCTTCGCTCACATTGAGCTGAATGAAGTCATTGTGTGCATTTCATCACAGCCTTCAAGAGCGTTTTAAAACCACCGTCTCTTCATCGAAGGTGACTGACTGGCTGCTGTTGATTGTGGTGTGTAAGCCAGTGTTGTGATGTGTGCAGATGATGCTGACCCCAGCCATGCAGGGAGTCATCATGGCCATCGCCAAGGCCCGCCAGGCCTTCGACCAGGACGGCCCCGAGGCTGGGCTCATCAAGGTGGGGCTCAAAGCAGCACACACCACCTTTAGAGAGACGTGTCCAGATGTCTCCCTAACCTCCCCCCCTCCCCCAGGCCTTCCACGAGGAGTACTCCCGCCTGCTGGAGCTGTCCCAGACAGAGGCTTCGCCCCAGGAGGACCCGCGCCTGCAGCACATCCTGGTCTACCTGTTCCAGAACCAGGCCCCCAACCGGGTGGTGGAACGCACCCTGCTGGAGCAGTTCACCGACCGCAACCTCAGCTTTGACGACAGGTCGGCACAAAACTACACACACCTGTCCCCCACAATGCATCTGTCCTGAAAAACACACTTACGATAACCTTCATTCTTTATGATAATTCTCTCCTGTCTCCTGTCTCCTGTCGTGTCTCCTGTCTCCTCTCCTGTCTCCTCTCCTGTCTCCTCTCCTGTCTCCTGTCTCTTGTCTCCTCTCCTGTCTCCTCTCCTGTCTCCTGTCTCCTGTCTCCTCTCCTGTCTCCTCTCCTGTCTCCTCTCCTGTCTCCTCTCCTGTCTCCTGTCTCCTCTCCTGTCTCCTGTCTCCTCTCCTGTCTCCTGTCTCCTCTCCTGTCTCCTCTCCTGTCTCCTCTCCTGTCTCCTGTCTCCTCTCCTGTCTCCTGTCTCCTCTCCTGTCTCCTGTCTCCTCTCGTGTCTCCTGTCTCCTCACGTGTCTCCTCTCCTGTCTCCTCTCCTGTCTCCTCTCCTGTCTCCTGTCCTGTCTCCTGTCTCCAGGGCGATCAGCATCATGAGGGAGGCACGCTCCAAGCTGCGCCTCATCAAGCCTGAGGACATGGACATGGATGAGTACATGGTACGCTCTGCCCACCTCCACCCTCCACCTCCTCTCTGCCCACCTCCACCCTCCACCTCCTCTCTGCCCACCTCCACCCTCCACCTCCTCCCTCCTCTCTGCCCACCTCCACCCTCCACCTCCTCCCTCCTCTCTGCCCACCTCCTCCCTCCTCTCTGCCCACCTCCACCCTCCACCTCCTCCCTCCTTTCTGCCCACCTCCACCCTCCACCTCCTCCCTCCTCTCTGCCCACCTCCACCCTCCACCTCCTCTCTGCCCACCTCCACCCTCCACCTCCTCCCTCCTCTCTGCCCACCTCCACCCTCCACCTCCTCTCTGCCCACCTCCACCCTCCACCTCCTCCCTCCTCTCTGCCCACCTCCTCCCTCCTCTCTGCCCACCTCCTCCCTCCACCTCCTCTCTGCCCACCTCCACCCTCCACCTCCTCTCTGCCCACCTCCTCCCTCCTCTCTGCCCACCTCCTCCCTCCACCTCCTCCCTCTTCTCTGCCCACCTCCTCCCTCCACCTCCTCCCTCCTCTCTGCCCACCTCCACCCTCCACCTCCTCTCTGCCCACCTCCACCCTCCACCTCCTCCCTCCTCTCTGCCCACCTCCTCCCTCCTCTCTGCCCACCTCCACCCTCCACCTCCTCCCTCCTCTCTGCCCACCTCCACCCTCCACCTCCTCCCTCCTCTCTGCCCACCTCCACCCTCCACCTCCTCTCTGCCCACCTCCACCCTCCACCTCCTCTCTGCCCACCTCCACCCTCCACCTCCTCCCTCCACCTCCTCCCTCCGCTCTGCCCACCTCCTCCCTTCCTTCCCTCCAAACCCCACCCTCCTAACCCCAGAATGCATCCAGGCCCTCATATTTTCCCTCATCATTAAAGTTACATTAAAGTGTCATTTTGCGCCACGTAATCTGTACTTACCACACTAGTGTTCCGATCTGAATGTGTAATTGGCACAGAACCTGTCTACACATCAGCTACTGTACAGTACACAGACAGGCCCTGAACACCTGATGTTAACCGATGTTAGTAATAAGGGTTATAATAATGTTAGGCTTGGCTGACCCTGTGCACTCTCTGCCTGTCTGTCTCACTGTCTGCCTGTCTCACTGTCTGCCTGTCTCACTGTCTGCCTGTCTGTCTGCCTGTCTCACTGTCTGCCTGTCTCACTGTCTGCCTGTCTGTCTGCCTATCTGTCTGTCTGCCTATTTGTCTGTCTGCCTGTCTCACTGTCTGCCTGTCTGTTTGTCTGCCTGTCTCACTGTCTGCCTGTCACACTGTCTGTGTGTCTGCCTGTCTGTGTGTCTGCCTGTCTCACTGTCTGCCTGTCTGTGTGTCTGCCTGTCTCACTGTCTGCCTGTCTCACTGCCTGCCTGTCTCACTGTCTGCCTGTCTCATTGTCTGTGTGTCTGCCTGTCTGTGTGTCTGCCTGTCTCACTGTCTGCCTGTCTGTGTGTCTGCCTGTCTCACTGTCTGCCTGTCTCACTGTCTGCCTGTCTCTCTCTCTGTCACAGCAGTGGCATGATGACTACAGCCTCTTCAGGACTGTGTGTGCCTACCTGCTGACCGGACTGGAACACTACCAGCATGGGAAGTAGGTGTTGTCATGACGACCCGTCTGTGCCCTACGTGACCAGCCTTGCTCGTCCGTGTGTGTTTACACTGAATGGGAATGTGTGTGTGTGTACGTGCGTGAATGTGTGAGTGTGAATGTGTGAATGTGTGAATGTGTGTGTGTGAATGTGTGAGTGTGAATGTGTGAGTGTGAATGTGTGTGTGTGAATGTGAATGTGTGTGTGTGTGTGTGTGTGTACGTGCGTGAATGTGTGAGTGTGAATGTGTGTGTGTGAATGTGTGAGTGTGAATGTGTGAGTGTGAATGTGTGTGTGTGAATGTGTGAATGTGAATGTGTGTGTGTGTGTGTGTGTGTGTGTGTGCGTGAAGGCCTCTGTGTGTTGATCTGCTCTCACCTGGTCGTCATGGTTCCCCAGGCCACGGGAGGCGCTGAGCTACCTGTGCCACGCCCACCAGAGCAACGCCGCCCTGCTGGGGAGAGGAGAGAGGAGGGGCGTGGACCAGACCCTCATCGCTCTCTACCGGAGGAAGTGCCTTAAAGTCAGCTGTTCTCTTGTCACCGATGACAACCCAGTTGTTCTAGCTCCATCTTCATCCAGACTGACATTGTTACTCTGCTCTCCCCCCCAGGAGGTGAATGACAGTGCAGCGGTGTTGTTCAAGGCCGCGGAGGCGGAGGGTGTGGAGGAGGGCGTGGCCATCATAAACGAGGCAGTGATTCCCTGCATGCACCTGATGAGCCGGGACGCACTGGAGCAGGACGACCTGGTCACCATGGAGACCATACGCAACCAGTGGTGTTCCTACCTGGGCCAGGACCTGGACGGTGAGGGTCGCCTGGCTGTGTGTGTGTGTGTGTGAGGGTCGCCTGGCTGTGTGTGTGTGTGTGAGGGTCGCCTGGCTGTGTGTGTGTGTGTGTGAGGGTCGCTTGGCTGTGTGTGTGTGTGTGAGGGTCGCCTGGCTGTGTGTGTGTGTGTGAGGGTCGCCTGGCTGTGTGTGTGTGTGTGAGGGTCGCCTGGCTGTGTGTGTGTGTGTGAGGGTCGCCTGGCTGTGTGTGTGTGTGTGAGGGTCGCCTGGCTGTGTGTGTGTGTGTGTGTGAGGGTCGCCTGGCTGTGTGTGTGTGTGTGAGGGTCGCCTGGCTGTGTGTGTGTGTTCTAGACAGAAAGTATAAATCCCTCCCTCCTTCCCTCCCCCAGACTCCCTGCAGGAGAAGCTGGGAGAGTTTCTCCCCAGAGTTCTGGACTCTTCAGCAGAGACGGTGGTGTTGAAGGACCCTCCCACAGTCCGGTCCAGCGCCCCTAACGACCTCTGCAGCCGGCTGGCCGCCGTCATGGAGTCCATCCACGACGGCGCCGTCGTGAGCGTCAAGTAAGGCTGCCCTTTGCCCCGTGAGGTCAGCAAGGTCAAAGGTCAAACAGGAGCTGAAACGCCACACCCAGGCCTGACACCAGATATGTGCCACACACTTCAACTCATAGTGAAGTTAGTTTTTTATATATATATGACTTTTAAAACGTGCTTTCGCTATATATTCTTTTTTTTAAGACGAAATCGTTGCTACACTGATGCTGATTGTCTTGAGGCAAAGCTGAAAGGCAGGCGGTGTTTCCTGAATGTGCGTAAAGGTTTTTAAATGCAGCGTGTAAAAACTCAGACAGGTTATACTTCAAGCTGCACAAGTGAAATAAATAGTATTTTTATAGTTTTGTAGGATTGCAGTGGAAGACAGGGTCTTGGAGACTTGGAAACAAAGCTTCGCTAAACCTCCCTGTTTGTGTTTCTTTCAATGATTTGTACGTTTCACTCCTACTGTGTTTCCACTTCTTGCAATCTGTGTTGAAGCTCAATAAACTTTTAAACTTTCCTTCTCTGCCTTTCTTCATTTCTTGCTTTGCTGTCATTTGCCTTTTTCAGTTTTCTCATTTCCAGCTACAAAATTCTAACATTTCAATAAAGATTAGTCGGAAAATAATTAGTGTGTCTACAAAGCTTTGTAGTGGATGTAAAACCAAGGTGTCCGATACCTTCTCCCTGCCATGCACACACACACACAACCTCAAACAAGCACACAACCTCAAACAAGCACACAACCGGGATGGAGGGAGGGAGGGGGGGAGGGATGGAGGGGGGGAGGGATGGAGGGGGGAGGGATGGAGGGGGGGAGGGGGGGAGGGATGGAGGGGGGAGGGAGGGGGGATGGAGGGGGGGAGGCCAACAAGCTGCCCTTCAGTTCTCAGTTGGATACTTGGCACCCTGCCAGTTTTACTTGTCATCATCGTAGAGGCGCTGAAACACCCGGCCTGAATAAACCACCTCTGCTTTCTCCCCTTCAGCAGCTGCTAACTCTCGCGTGGATGACGATCTGCTGCTGACTACACCTGACATCTCTGAAGGTAGGGTTAAGTTGCTGCTTCACCCCTCTTATTCTGGTGTCAGTGTGTGATCTCTCTTGTCATCAATCCAACAGCCCTTCAGACCCCTTCAGAAAGGGTTCCAATTGTCTGCGGTGTTTCTTTCTTTTGTGTGTGCTGTGGCTCTGGCAATTCAGTTTATTATCGTTTCTCTGCTAGTATTTATTCAATTCAGTTGTAGAAGGAAAATCTGAGTTACAGTGAAAATGCTTTTTGATATCTGACATTTTAAATTTGGTGGTTTACGGTTGATAGACCAAATGTTTTGGAATTTGTATTTTTCTTAAAATTATCTAAGAATTGTACTTAACAATTGATTAAACTATTTTATTGCATAAGATTTACGTGAATAATTAAGTGGAATCAAAGCCATTTAAAATGAAAATTATGTTATCAAAAATTCCTACAAGATACTGTTTTCATGAGGTTTTTAGTTTAAGTGACACTTGTAAAATCCAGTACCTCCTTACATTTGTATTCAGTATTGCAGAATATAAATTGTTTTATATAAATTGGTTATTTGACATTTGTCTGCATGACCCCTAGCTTCAGTGAGGTTCGGATCAATCAATACTCTACATGTCTCTGCCGCTGCCCTTCTCTAAGTAAATCTCAACACTAAAGGGAAAAGTTTAATTTAACGGCACGTTTGTTGAATTCCACCTGCACCGCTTACTGTCAGGGCTCATGCATCGACTCTGTTATTCATTTCCTCAGCACAGAAATATGTTGAGAGTGGAAAACTTTAGTGTGGTTGTCTTTTTGACCCCTGAGGCATCTGCTTCTCTGTGGCATCAGATCCAATATTGGTGTGTGTCCAACTGTCTGCATGCCACTACTGGTGTTTTTATACAGTCACAGACCGCCACTCGTACTACGGTACACATGGAACTGTACACAGTTTGTTTGACCACATCTGGGAAAGGTTATTATCTAAACCCTTGCAAGTAAGTCTGTAATCTCCTCAAATCCATCTCCATGTTCCTTGGTTTTTCCCAGATTAATTTAGAGGATCAGTCATAATCTCCAAAATTTAATTAGTTTCCGCATGACATGAGGGCGATGATATCCCTCCAGAGTCAGACTGAGATTATTTCAAGGATCTCGCTCTGAAGGGGATGGGAGGGGATGGGAGGGGAGGGCTGTTTGTGAGGAATGATAGTTGCTAGTGCAGAAGGACCATCTGGTGAGTGTGACCCTGTTACATCACACATCCACGGCCTAGTCTGGTATTCTGGTCATCTCTCAACCAAGACACATGAGAGGACCGGAGAGTACCAAGACTTCAGATGTTTACTGACCTCTCTCATCAAGCCCCTCTCATCCAGGTGTACCTGCAGGCAGTCTTACATGCAGCCATGCAGCCATGCAGATCAGTCATACAATCACAGCCTGTGGTCTTCGGAGAGAGGTCTGAGGCAAGCAATACCTTGCTATCCCGGATGTGGCAAACTGAATTCTTTCAAAACATGATCACTGATCTGCTTCCATACCACTCAACCAAACAACATGTCCTCGTGTGATATACGACTCTAATCCCGACGTGACATGCTTGTCTTTGTATCAATCCCTTACTCCTGTTAATCTAATTCCAACATGTTCCATCTGCAGTGGAATCGTAAACCCAGTACTTACGACTCAGTCTGATTCTCTTGCTGAAACAGGAAGTGATGGTGTCTGTCACCATGAGCAGCAGAGAGGCACTACTGGAGGAACAAGACGGAGACAACAGGAGTCTACAGAGGATCGATGCTCGGAGGAACTCTATTCCCCCGGCACAGACTTTGACGGCGAAACATTTACTGGCCTACCTCCCTAGACCGCCCCCGGACTCCACCCGCTACACCCCATACCCAAAGAAGGTACAGTAGATTAGATATACCTGTAGAGGTCCGTAAAGGTGAAAGATCCTTTTTATGTCGTCTTTGTCTTGCTTTAGGTCCAGACAAAAAACGCCCTGGTAATGCACAACTCCAGAAGAGCCTCGATCATCCCAAACACAAGCAACCACAACTACTACAACTTCCCCATGTTCCTGTCTCAGCAGGGGGTTGCCCCCAGCCAGCAGGGGGTCGCCCCCAGTCCCACAGCCCCAAACACCAGCAACTATGACAACATTCCAGCTTTATCCCTCCAGCAGTCCCCCTCCACGCCCCCCTCCCAGGACGCCCCCGCCCCTCTGCAGGACCCGGAGGACCCCCCCCACGAGCCGGACGCCTGCCAGCTCGCCATCCAGACCGAACCGCTCGAACAGGCGCCGGAAGAGATTCCCAAACCCCATCGCTCCAACCGCGGCCGCCACATCAAGCGCTTCAGCTCCAAGTGGAGCTGCAGCAGTCCCTCTGTGGCCGGGCGCGACCACGGCAACCACGGCCCCGAGGACGTGGCAGCCAGCGTCCCCGGAGACAAGGCTCTGCGGCAGCGCTGCAAACTCCTCGGGGACGAGCGCCCGTCGTACGGCACGGCGAGCCGGCAGCAGCGACAGCGCTACGTCACCAAGGACGGGAAATGCCGGGTGAACCTGGGCCCCATCGAGCACAAGAGCCGTTTCCTGTACGACCTCTTCACCACCCTGGTGGACCTGAAGTACCGCTGGTTCCTCTTCGTCTTCACCATGTGTTACATCGTCACGTGGGTGGCCTTCGCCGAGATCTACTTCCTGGACGCGTGGCTGAGGGACGACGTGAACCACGTCAACGACCCGCAGTGGCTGCCTTGTTTCCAGAACGTGGACAGCTTCCTCTCCGCCCTGCTCCTGTCCGTGGAGAGCCAGAGGACCATCGGCTATGGGTCCAGGATGGTGACGGCCAACTGCATGGAGGGAGTGGTTCTCCTCATGGCACAGTCCATCGTGGGATCCATCATCGACGCTCTCATGGTGGGCTGCATGTTCGTCAAGATCTCCCGGCCCCAGAAGAGAGCCCAGACCCTGATCTTCAGCAAGCACTGCGTCATATCCGAGCGAGACGAGAAGCTGTGTCTCCTGTTCCGCATCGGAGACCTGAGGGCGAGCCACATGGTAGACGCCAAAATCAGAGCAAAGCTGATTAAGTCCCGGCAGACGAAAGAGGGCGAGTTTATCCCCCTGGAGCAGTCGGAAATCAACCTGGGGTACGACACGGGGGGAGACAGGCTGCTGTTGGTGGAGCCCCAGACCATCACCCACGTTATCAGCGACAACAGTCCGTTCTGGGAAACAGGCGCAGAGTCTCTGAAGAGACAAAGGTTCGAGATCATCATCATCCTCGAAGGGATTGTAGAAGCGTCAGGTTTGTTTTTTAAGTCTTCCGAAAACATTTTAAACTGAACCAGATTTCTTTTCCCAGGATAGCCATATTAAGATACGTTTAATCAGAGCCGGCCCAAGGCAGAAGGGAACTAAGCGGCTGCTTAGGGCCCCCGTGGACACCAGAGGGCCCCCAAGAGCACATGAAATAACAGCTTAACCTGTTTACGCTCCTGTTTCGCCCGCGAGACAAAAATGCTGCCTCCCCCTTCCTCAGTTACGACGCACTAAATTCTAAAAAATATATTTTTTAGACGCTACACATGTTATACATCGTTGGAAAGCTACGATTCTTGTGCTTCCATTGAAATAAACCAATTCAAGATCAAGTCGCAATAGCAAGCAAAGTCAACGTCTTTTTCCGGTGAACATTCCTTCAACAATGCCAAAGAAAAAAGTTGTACTCACCCTAAGTTGTTCAAATAGGTCCAGGTGTGCAAATCATGCCATCAAAACTTGATCTGCGTAAGTCCCAAGGGTTCAAAGTATCTAACCATGTAAAGTAATTCGTCCAAATACAATGTTTTACGTTCATGAATAGCCATTATCCTTTGTTTCATTATGCAAGTTAGCCGACGGAAGAAACAACTTGTTCACATAAAAGTGTTATTTTCTCCGATTTATCAACGGAGTATTTACAAAATGAAGGTCTCAAAATGTCCGTTGAACCCTCCCCTTTTGATTGACACCTTGTTCGACCCAATAGGAGCTTCCATGCCCCGTTGACAGCCCTCTAAAGCCAACTAGGTCTGTGCGTCCTGCCCCCCCCCGCCCCCCCCCCCCACACTCGTTCTAAACAAATTTCTCGAACTGGCTTCGACTGGCTCTGAAATTAGCTCGTTAGCCTTGTAGCTGACAGCTAGCTGAAAATGCCAATACCTCATTTGTATGCGTCTGTGGAGCCTTCAAAATAACAGTCGATTGCGCAATATGGTTGACAGAATCAGTGTTCTTTGTGCGCCAATCCTTGGAATCAGATAAAGCACTCCAATGTGTTCATGCTTCAGTTTTTGTGTTTCAGTATTACTAATTAGGGATTTAGCTATTATATATGATATTTCTAAGTACCAGAGATGGGCCAGAGATAACAATTATGAAAAATAATACCTTTTTATTTGACCTTGACCTTGGTTACAAAGGGTCATTTTGGAGTCTCCAAAAGACCCTTTTAGAAAATTCCTGGATGTACTCTTATAAAAACATGTGTCAAATATGAATATATTGTGGTATTATGTTTGACTTTTGATTTGAATTGGGTAAGGCTTCAACCTGTGGTCCAATTTAGTCTTCCAGATAATACCTACCACCTCTAGGCCTCTTCAGGCCTCTGTTTTCAAAACAAAATCTAGGCGGAAATAGAAATTTTCACTTTCCTTGTGTTCAAGCTTCTATTACTCAACACTAGAAGGACTGACAGGGGTCCTGACAACAGGGGACATAACTTCAGAGTGTCAGCTTTCAAAAGAGATCATTTACATGCATGTACTCCAAATGGTTCAAGAACAGCTTCCAATTTACTTTGGGTATGCTGTTTAGGCGTTTTCAGGCAAATTTAACAGGAACATGAAAAGGTTAATTAAAAAAAAAAAAATGTTAATAGTAATTATACAAATTCGGAGGGGCCCCCAAATCAATTCTGCTTAAGGCCCCCTAAAGGCTTGGGCCGGCCCTGCGTTTAATCCTCATCTCTCTTTGCAATGCATTCAACTGGTGATGTTGCTTTAATTGGGTTGCAGGTATGACGTGCCAAGCCAGGACTTCTTACACGGAGGAGGAGATATTATGGGGTCACCGATTCGAGTCCTGCATGTCTCTCGAGAAGGGGGCGTTCCGCGTGGACTACAGTTCGTTTGACAAAACCTTTGAAGTGCAAACGTCTTCCCTCAGTGCGAGACAGAGGAGCGAGGATGAAGTAGTATTGTAGCTCTGAATACTGGACATCAAATAAACAGATCGCGCTTTAAAGACTTTGAAGAGTTATTTCAAATATTATTTGAAGAGTTACTTCAAATCATGTCTTGAATGCTATAGGAATGCGTCTCAATTCAAGGCTATTCCATCATTTAGCATTTTCATAATACGTGGTGTCCAATTACTCAATAAAATCATTTCATACGATTACATTTTCATCCCAACACCATTTTACATTATTTAGCTTAATATCATTTTTACGTTGTGTGTACCAAAAAAAAAAGGAAACTTTGTTTAATACAAATAGTTGTATCCTACCCTAAATGGTTATTTTGGGTTTTTTTCCCCAGTCTGTAACAAGAATGATGTATGTTCATAACTAAAGATATCGTGCATCTAAAAAAATCTGAATGTTTTCTATTATTAGGTTACGATCTTTTGAATTTTGGGGGGTAATCGGAACGCTTGTGGCTGTACAGGAAATCGTCATTTTCACATCTCGTTTTGTATCTTCGGTTCTCTTTGTGGAAATCGAAGTGCATGGAGTAGGTTTTTCAGCCGATCATTATTTCGTACTTCTGACTCTCTATAGAACAAAAAAATATAAAGGATGGTATGAAAATCACAGGGTTCTACCATACATGTAGCAATTGAAAACAATACTTCCTGAACCTCTTATTTTACCTGAGCACGGTTAAAACGGCGTACCGGCTCACCGCGGGGTCGTCCGGGATGACTAAACCAAAACTACAGTGAGGATTACGAGAGAGCGGGCTGCAAAAGTTCCGCCTGACTGCGACAACATCTGGTCTACATAGTCTGAAGTTAACTTGCTATCCAGCTAGCTGCTGTAGCAAGAATGGCGTCTTTTGTTACAGAAGTGCTAGCAAGCTCTGGAAAACTAGAAAAAGAAGACCTCACCAACAAAATAAGCAAGCTGTCACGGAAAGTGGAGGAAACAAAGGTAAGCCTTGGGTAGCTTGTGCTAGCTAAGCTGTCAACCCTCGGTGGACCGAGCTAGGCTAACGTTAGCTCCTAACTCACAGGCTAGGATTTGGCCAGGAGTTTTCAAGCACTAGTTAGCTAAAGCCACGTACAACTGTTCTAGCCATGTAGTTAAGATATGTCTTGATATCTAAAACAAGCAGCCAATCTCTGACCTTATGGTTTTGTTTGCTAGCGATCAGACTATAGTAGAGTGTCGACAACCAACTCTGTTACTTAAGCATCACGTATGAACTTGCCACGAATCTAGAAGAGCGTTGTCTTGATTACTAAACACGACCCTGAGCTAGCTAGCTAGCTAGCCGGTTCGATTTGACAAATAGCACAACTTCTGTCAACCCAGCTCTGATTATGTAACGTTAGCAAAAGAAATCATTTGCAAGCCAACGACGGTAACATGCAACACTTCAATTGACGTGTCAAACTTAGTTTATGCATGAATTCTGTTTATTTATACAGCAGAGATTCCCTTGACGTTGCTGAGCTAGACACCTAGCTAACTAATGAAGCTTGAATATCAAGATGTTTGCTTTACTACAGTGAGCTACCCATATGGACATATGACCTACTGTCTTACCGCTAACCATATTAAAGCTATGCCTGGTGATTGACAATACCTTTTGAACCAGTGTGTGACACGCTAACGTTGGATTGCATAGCCTGGTGAGGATTAGCTCCCTGATGTGCTCTGTGTTCGTCTGTACCCAGGAAGAGGTATGCGACATGATCAACAAGAGATACAACGAGTTCCTTCCCAGCATGCAAGGGGCCGAAGCTCTAGTGGGACAAGTGGAGGAGGTCTCCAGGGAGATTAGCACGCTCCAGAACTGCATTGAGACCGAGGTAAGTCCTTAGGCTAGAAACAGATCTTAACCCTCGTGCTGCCTTCGGGTCACATGACCCAAAGGTTCATAACGAACCATCGTTGTGTTTACCCAATTTTACCCAATACAAAAACAAATAAAAATAATTTTCTTTTAACCTTCGCAATGTGGGGGGTCTGAGACAGCCCAACGGTTAAAAGAAAATGCTTCACTTTGTTTTTGTATGCGGTAAAGTTGTCGCAATACGACGGTGGGTCACAATGACTGATGGGTCAGAATGACCCGAAGATGACACAAGGGTTAAGGACAGGCTATCAGTTCTGTATGCTTATATAGAGAACTGAGAAGCATGTTGTTGAGCAAGTTCCAGATCTCCATTTCACGTGTGTGTGTGTGTGTGTGCAGGTACAGGAGAACCTCCACGAGGCTGTGACAGAGTATGCAAAGTTGAAACAGCAGCTGGAGAGAAACACATCAGTAATCGCCATGCTCAGACACCTTGAAGAGGTAAACCTGTCCCTCTCCCAGACCCACCTGACACGGTGAAATTTGCACAGAACAGTAACTCGTTTTTTCTTTGTCAGTTTCACAACGCGATGGAGGAGTTTCACAAGGCTCTGCAGGAGAAGAAGTACATCCTCGCAGCCCAACAGTTAGAAAAGGTGAGATGTTCAGCTCAGTGGCAGAGCGTTTGAGCGCTGGCTCAAGAGCTCGCAGGTTCAAACCCCCCCCCTCCCCTGTCCATGCTGCCTTCCAGGAGCGGGCCAGTGCCGAGGCGCTGAAGGCCTGGAAGTGTTCCCAGCTGCCCCTGCTACGCTCCCTGAGCGCTGAGCTCACCGTCCAGAGAGAGACCCTCATCTACCACCTGGGGGAGGAGTGGAAGAGCCTGGTGGTCTGGAAGCTGCCCCCCTCCAAAGGTATCGTCAGGGATTTGATCCTAAACCACGTATAGGGGGATTCGAACCTGCGACCCCTCGATGGATCTGTGGTTAAGAGCTCTAACCACTGAGCTATTCCCATCCCCAACCACAATGAAACCAGTGGGTACAGCTCAGTGGTTAGAGAGTCGGACTGCAAATCAAGAGGTTGTGGGTTCACATCCCTCCGTGTACATCTCTTTGGATAAAAGTGTCTTCTGAAAGAAAATATTCTTATTTTCTATTTGTTCAAGCTGTTTGGGGCTTTTTGAATTATATATAAATAACTAAATAGCCAATGTCCTACACTATTTCCCTGCGTTGGGTTGAAATAGAAAATAAGATCTGAAGTGACTAGGTGTTGTGTCCCCTCGTCCTCAGAGCTGACGGATGTGACGTCGTTCCTGAAGACGGAGCTGCAGCTGAGCCCTGGGGGGCGTGACGACTCAGAGCCAGGCCCCTCCCCCCTGGTGTCTGGCCCCTCCCCCCTGGTGTGCTGCGTGCTGCAGGCTCTGGACATCCAGGGACAGCTGCAGCACAAAGTCAAGCTCTTCAGTAAGACCTCTCACACCTTCACTTCACATTTTATACATTTAGCAGAAACTTTTATAGTAGCAGGAGTAGGTACTTTATTGATCCCCTCTCTCTCTCTCCTCTCCTTCCCTCTCTCCCTCCCCCAGGCCAGGTGCTGTTGAAGTACCTGCTGAAGCCTCTGATTTCGTACCCGTGCCTGGGTGTGGCGGTGCAGGAGCAGCCGGGGAGGAACACCTGCGTGGTGCTGCAGAGTCAGGAGAGCTCCGCGCCGCACCCCAGCCCCTCCCAGGTCTACAGCAAGACCCTGCTGGTGCTCAGGACCCTGCACACACACCTGCTGGGTAAACACCTGCCTCTCACACACACACCTCTCACACACACACTTGCTAGGTACACACCTACCTCTCACACTGTGAAATGCGTCAGCCTGGGAATCTCATGGCTTGACGTAGATGTGCAGCTTGTATCAAGCTCACGTCCTGAGGTGAAGCTGTGCTGTGGACAGTCTGTGTTGACAGCTTGGTCTCCCTGCTCTGCTCCCAGATGTTTCTGTGGGAGAGAAGAAGGTGTCTGCCCTGCTGGGGGACCTGATCTGGGCGGAGATATCTCACTGCATTATACACGAGTGCCTGTTGTTCTCCATACCTGCCAACAGCACACAGCTGGAGAAATACAGCGAGGTAGGGGATCAACAAAGTGATCTGCAAATATCTGCTGCATGAGTACCACACATCAGGGACCTGGGTCTGCTGCATGAGTACCACACATCAGGGACCTGGGTCTGCTGCATGAGTACCACACATCAGGGACCTGGGTCTGCTGCATGAGTACCACACATCAGGGACCTGGGTCTGCTGCATGAGTACCACACATCAGGGACCTGGGTCTGCTGCATGAGTACCACACATCAGGGACCTGGGTCTGCTGCATGAGTACCACACATCAGGGACCTGGGTCTGCTGCATGAGTACCACACATCAGGGACCTGGGTTGGGAGCAGCTGTGCTGTGTGTGTCCAGGTGATCCAGGAGACTGAGGAGTTTGAGAGGAGCCTGAGAGACATGCAGTTCCTGAGCGCTGACTCCACAGAGCTGCTGCGCTACGCCCGCGATGTCAACTCCCACTTTGCCAGGAAGAAGTGCAAAGACGTCATTGTGGCGGCGCGCACACTGATGACCTCAGAGATGCACAACACCGTCAAAGTACGGGAGGGTCGGGCTGTTTGAAGTTAGGCTACCTTTTATTGTTAGAACTTTCACACTGATAACATCTCCCAATGACCGTCCACCCCAGGAAAACAGAGCTTGTTATCACACCAAGTCTCACCAGAAGTGTGTTTGTCCTCTCCACCTAGATCAGCCCAGACACCAGGCTGTCCATCCCCAAGCTGCCGGAGCAGGCGGGGGGCCGGGAGCCCCAGGAGGGCTCCAGGAGGGGCCCCCAGCGCGAGCCCGCCCAGCTGGAGAACGTGCAGCAGCTGGGGTCGGGGAGCCTCCGTCTGCCCGAGTGTCGGATCAGCGAGTGGGTGCAGCAGCTGATGGAGCTGGCCCTGCGCACGCTGTCAGAGGCTGTGGACAGCTCCAGCCGCTGGTGGGTCTCCTCCACACACCGCCAGAGAAGCACACTTAGAATGCTTACAGAGTGGATAGAATGCGTGTAGAGTGGATAGAATGCGTGTAGAGTGGATAGAATGCGTGTAGAGTGGATAGAATGCGTGTAGAGTGGATAGAATGCGTGTAGAGTGGATAGAATGCGTGTAGGGTGGATAGAATGCGTGTAGAGTGGATAGAATGCGTGCAGAGTGGATAGAATGCGTGCAGAGTGGATAGAATGCGTGTAGGGTGGATAGAATGCGTGTAGAGTGGATAGAATGCGTGTAGAGTGGATAGAATGCGTGTAGAGTGGATAGAATGCGTGTAGGGTGGATAGAATGCGTGTAGAGTGGATAGAATGCGTGTAGAGTGGATAGAATGCGTGTAGAGTGGATAGAATGCTTACAGAGTGGATAGAATGCGTGTAGAGTGGATAAAATGCTTACAGAGTGGATAGAATGCGTGTAGGGTGCATAGAATGCGTGTAGAGTGGATAGAATGCGTGTAGAGTGGATAGAATGCGTGTAGAGTGGATAGAATGCGTGTAGAGTGGATAGAATGCGTGTAGGGTGGATAGAATGCGTGTAGAGTGGATAGAATGCGTGTAGAGTGGATAGAATGCGTGTAGAGTGGATAGAATGCGTGTAGAGTGGATAGAATGCGTGTAGAGTGGATAGAATGCTTACAGAGTGGATAGAATGCGTGTAGAGTGGATAGAATGCTTACAGAGTGGATAGAATGCGTGTAGGGTGCATAGAATGCGTGTAGAGTGGATAGAATGCGTGTAGAGTGGATAGAATGCGTGTAGAGTGGATAGAATGCGTGTAGAGTGGATATAATGCGTGTAGAGTGGATAGAATGCGTGTAGAGTGGATATAATGCGTGTAGGGTGGATAGAATGCGTGTAGAGTGGATAGAATGCGTGTAGGGTGGATAGAATGCGTGTAGAGTGGATAGAATGCGTGTAGAGTGGATAGAATGCGTGTAGAGTGGATAGAATGCGTGTAGAGTGGATAGAATGCTTACAGAGTGGATAGAATGCTTACAGAGTGGATAGAATGCGTGTAGAGTGGATAGAATGCGTGTAGGGTGGATAGAATGCGTGTAGGGTGGATAGAATGCGTGTAGGGTGGATAGAATGCGTGTAGGGTGGATAGAATGCGTGTAGAGTGGATAGAATGCGTGTAGAGTGGATAGAATGCGTGTAGAGTGGATAGAATGCTTACAGAGTGGATAGAATGCGTGTAGATAGATATAATGTCCTAGATATGTGGACCCAAAAGTTAACATCCACTCTCCTCCCCCATCTCTTTTCCAGTGCTACACAACTGTTCTTCACCGTGAGGAATATATTCCAGCTGTTCTACGACGTTGTACCTACATATCATAAGTGAGTCGTTTGCTTCAAGGCTATAAAGTATTTTACATCGTTAATAAACTTTTTTTCAGCACAGTTCAAGTCAGGACGAAGCCATTAGAATAAGGGAATACTTTGACTAAATCCCTGTCTTGATCATTTATGTACATCTTATAACATCTTATTTGCCCTTTTTAATGAAAACCCAAGTTTCCTTGAGGCCATCTCAGGAACTCATTTTTCATTCTCCTCCTCCCCCAGGGAGAACTTGCTGAAGTTCCCCCACCTGGCAGCCATCCAGCATAACAACTGCATGTACATCGCCCACCACCTGCTCACCCTGGGGCACCAGTTCAGACCTCACCTGCCCGAACCGCTCAGCGAAGGAGCCGCCACCTTCGTAGACCTGGTGCCTGGCTTCAGGAAACTGGGTAAGGGAGGGGAGGGGCAGGGGCGGTGGATAGGTGGAGAGGGAGAGGAGAGTGAAAAGGAGAGAGTTCGATACTCCTAAAAATGTGTTTCTCCTCGCTAACTCTCCAGCCGTGTTCCAATGCAGAGATGCATACAGAATGTACCACTGAGGATCAGTGTCTCCATGTCTACCCAGGTGCCCAGTGCTTCCTGGCCCAGATGAACGTCCAGCGAGCAGAGATGCTGGAGCGCCTGTCCACCGCCCGTAACCTGGCCAACCTGGATGACACTGACAACTACACAGCAGCCAACAAGGCTGTCCGGCAGGTAAGTGTCCCAGCAGGGGGTCTGTTCACATGTTCACAGCTCCCAGCAGGGGGTCTGTTCACATGTTCACAGCTCCCAGCAGGGGGTCTGTTCACATGTTCACAGCTCCCAGCAGGGGGTCTGTTCACATGTTCACAGCTCCCAGCAGGGGGTCTGTTCACATGTTCACAGCTCCCAGCAGGGGGTCTGTTCACATGTTCACAGCTCCCAGCAGGGGGTCTGTTCACATGTTCACAGCTCCCAGCAGGGGGTCTGGTCACATGTTCACAGCTCCCAGCAGGGGGTCTGGTCACATGTTCACAGCTCCCAGCAGGGGGTCTGGTCACATGTTCACAGCTCCCAGCAGGGGGTCTGGTCACATGTTCACAGCTCCCAGCAGGGGGTCTGGTCACATGTTCACAGCTCCCAGCAGGGGGTCTGGTCACATGTTTACAGCTCCAGGTCCAAATGAATCCTGGATGGATAACAGCCACCGACAAGACTGCAAAGACGCACATATTTTTTCCCCTACATATAACACATGTATTCGTCTCTGTCTCCTGCCTGCAGGTGATTCACCAGCTGAAGAGGTTGGGGACCGTCTGGAAGGACGTTCTGCCCGTAGACATCTACTGCAAAGCTATGGGAACACTCCTAAACACGGCCATATCTGAGGTCATGGCCAAGATCATGATGTTGGAGGTAAAGTTCATTTTCGTTTTCTTGCAAAAGTCTTTTGCATTCGTTTCGGCCAACGCAAAATCCCAAGGTCTACGAAAAGGAGGATTTGTTATTCTTGTGTTTGGTCTGGTGTGTCAGGACATCTCCACTGAGGACGGAGAGAACCTGCACACACTCTGTCAGACCATCATGGAAGAAGGGCCTCTGGTGTTCACGCCGCTGGCTGAGGACAACAGGAACAGGAAGTACCAGGAGCAGGTTCCTGTGTACGTGAAGAAGTGGATGACCTTCAGGGAGCTGGTGATGATTCTGAGAGCCAGTCTGCAGGACATCGTGGACAGGTACCAGCACTGCTCTCACCCTGCGGCCTGTCTGACAACCAGCCCACCAGTAATAAATCATGTCACATGATTTATTACTGGTGGTTAGGGAATCAAGCTTTTAATCAGAAGGTTGCCGGTTCGATTCCCGGCCGTGCGGGGCGCCCCCCTAATATAATAGTAGGGGAAACACTGATGTGTGTGAATGTGGCCCAGGAGGGTGCCTCTCCATGCGTTCTCTCTACTACTACTTCTGTCAGTCGTTGGATCTTTAATGATTTTTTTCCTCTTCTCTCCCTGGTGGATGTTTGATGTGGCGTCCAGGTGGGCGGAGGGCAAGGGGCCGCTGGCGGTGGAGTTCTCCAGCTCGGAGATGAAGAGCTTGGTCAGAGCTTTGTTCCAGAACACGGAGAGGAGAGCGCTGGCTCTCGCCAAAATCAAATAGATTCGTACTCTAAGACTCTTTCGCTTCTGTTTGGACAAACAAGAGCTACATGAATGCTGCCGAACTTTTCCCTGTCTGCACATTAAAACATGCTCATTGAAAGCTTTGTTCACGCTTACTTTTCTTAAGTTGTGAAGTACATTTCAGTTGTATTCATTTGCTATTATATATGATGTAACTATTTTGCATATAAACTGTAGTTATGAATGACATAAGTTTGTCTAATGATTGTTTATTAATCAGTAATTCCTCTACATTCAGAAAAATATCATGTCCCCTATGAAAAATGTGGTCGAAAATAATGTATCGTAAATACATAGTACATTTTAATCTTTGAACCATTAAAATATTTTTTTATATGTATTTAGTCGTTTCGTAAATTATCAATATTTTCCAAAGGGACTACATTCATATGGACATCAAACTACATCTCCCAGCGCAAAGGTCTGTTTCCGGTATTCTATGACGTCAAATTTGAGCGACCAGATGCATGTCGAAGTCACTCGGCTATCCATGCTGTTCAGCTGAAATATCAAACATTCGTGATAGCATCAATCATTTGTGTGGCTTTTATCCGTAAAGAATAGTTTATTTTAATTATGGAGAAAGGCAAACGCCCCGTTGCATCTTCTAAGAAGAAAAACCCGTCAAAGAAAAACGACACCAGTGATCCTGTAAAAAACTTCGAGCTCTGGAAGAAAAAATACAACAAGACGAAAACACGAGTCAAACAGGAGAAGAAACAGAAAAGGAAGCCGGAATGGCAGGTGGAAAGAGACAATATCCAGAGACTAGTGAAGAAATATAACGAGGTAACCAGTCATGGTTTATTATGCAGAGCTTGATAGCTAGCTGACTTAACATAGACCTGGACAGAACTGCTTTTGACTGCTCCTGTTTTCACAATATCCCACCAGCGTCATTGAACTGTTAATAATACTAGTGACATCTTTGTTTTTGTCATCTAGATAAATGCCAAAGATGCGATAAAGTTTTCAGACTTCCCCATCTCCAAGAACACACTCAGAGGTAACGTCCTATCATCCTATCATGTCTCACCAATAGCTGATGGTCCGTGTCATTTGATGTGCACCGTCATCGCAATCTTATAGTAGGTTACTGTTCGGCTGACAGTTATCAACATTCAGAGTTGTTTATCCCCCAGGTCTGATGGAAGCTCAGTACCGACAACCCACAGAAATACAGCGGCAGACCATTGGTTTTGCCCTGCAAGGAAAGGATGTCCTGGGTGCTGCAAAAACGGGTTCTGGGAAGACATTGGCGTTCATCATTCCAGTGAGTGAAACACGTTTAAGCATTAAAACGACCCCTAAAGCTGTGCGAAGTTACTTAAAAATCATCTGATGAATTAGAGCCATTTTGGACCTTTGTGTAGGGTTGTTTGAGGCAGTCTTGCGCCATAGTGTTTCATAAGTCTCTTGGGTCATATTTTAGTTGGTTATACTGAGTCCCTAGTGTAGGAGCAGTCTAAATCTACCAGGCACAGTGAACAAAAAAAGATCTCAACTATAGTGCAACAACTACATCTCAAGTAAAAGTTCATAGTGCAGTGAATTCCACATCATTAATATGTTTAAAAACATCCGAGCGCTCGCTAAGTGTGCTGACGTTGACTGTTCAGGTGCTGGAGTGTTTGTACCGTCACCAGTGGACGGCCGTGGACGGGCTGGGGGCCCTGATCATCTCCCCCACCAGAGAGCTGGCCTACCAGACGTTTGAGGTGCTCCGCAAGGTGGGGAAGAACCACGAGTTCTCCGCCGGGCTCGTCATCGGTGGAAAGGTACTTTTACGAGCGCCGCAACACACTCTGTAGAAAATGTGCCGTGGCCGTAAATGAAGATATTTTTGTGTGAGCTGTGAAGGACAGGAGGTCAGTCACCTGAACGTCCCAGGTGTAACCCGCTGGATTTCTTTTCACTGTAACACGAGTAAACAAATTTCCACATAAGAAGAACCACACACACACACACAGGTGATTCGTCTGAGGGTATCATGTCTGCGGTGGTTTCAGGACCTGAAGCAGGAGTCGGAGAGGATCCATCGCACCAACATCATCATCTGTACTCCCGGCCGTCTGCTGCAGCACATGGACGAGACGGCCGCTTTCCTGACCTCTGACCTCCACATGCTAGGTACCCTCCCCTCCTCTGACCTCCACATGCTAGGTACCCTCCCCTCCTCTGACCTCCACATGCTAGGTACCCTCCCCTCCTCTGACCTCCACATGCTAGGTACCCTCCCCTCCTCTGACCTCCACATGCTAGGTACCCTCTCCTCCTCTGACCTCCGCATGCTAGGTACCTGGTGCTCTCCCCTGGCAGGGCCAAAGGTGCTAGGTCTGCCTTTATAGTTAGAATGAACTTGGTTCCACACATACACCTAACACACTTCCTTCCTTCCCTCTTCCAGTCCTCGACGAGGCAGATCGTATCCTGGACATGGGCTTTGCTGACACCATGAACGCCATCGTGGAGAACCTCCCCGCGACCCGACAGACTCTGCTGTTCTCCGCCACCCAGACCACGTCCGTCAGAGAGCTGGCTCGGCTCAGCCTCCGGGACCCCCAGTACGTCTGGGTCCACGAGAAGGCCAAGTTCAGGTGAGGAAACCCGGGGAGGAGCGTGTGGATCATGATGACAGCTTAGTGGTTAGAGCGTTCGTGTTCCGATCAATGGATCGCACCTCTGTCCGTAGCTTTGGATAAAAACGTCAGTGTAAATGAATGCTTCACGAAGGAAGATTACGCAAAGCAGTGCATGCTGGGATATATCCAGATGTTATTCAGCCATGCAGTGCATGCTGGGATATTCCCAGATGGGAGATTGCCACTGGCTAACTTTCTTTAGCTGTGGGTAATTCCACCTTTATTTGATGCTGATTCAATGTGCTGACTTCACTTAATCACATCCTTAAATGAACGTTTTGGAGACCGTGCACCAGAGAGGTAAGGTCCCAGCCTGCCACGCTCATTAGTCATGTGGGTTTGTCCTGTTTACTGACGATCAGCTTCTACTCTGGAGGACAGCTGACCAAGCTGAGGAGCTGGGTGTTCCTCGTCGACAGCTATTCACCTGGAACACACATTATTAATCATCTGTCATTTTTGAACAGATGAACATAGCAAAATTCTGAGGTAGCACAGTAAGACGTGCGTGCACAAACGACCTAATAAAGGTTGATAAAGCAAATGTATTTAGATGAATCATCCCTTTTAAATGCATCTGCTGATATGGGTGTTTTTGTGTTGATGCTGCTTTCATAGCTTCATCCTTGATTCCCAACTCTGCTCGTTTGTCTTCAACAACGTGAGCATAGATACACTGTGGCACTGAAGAAGAGGGAGGAGAGAGAGAGGAGGAGAGGGAGGGGAGAGGAGAGAGGGAGGGAGGAGAGAGGGAGGGCTAAGAAGGGAGACAGGTAGAGAGGGGAGACAGAGATGAGTGTGTTTTGTTTAAGTTTAATATTTTGATCTTTTTCTCAATGAGTCAGCTACTCCTGTTTCTTGAAGCTGTGTTTGGTGTTAGAGAGCTGTTGACATGGCTGATGCAGGGCCGAGAGAAAGAGCTGCAAGACACTCTGGCTCAAATTGCCCAAAATACACTTAGATAATATAATATCAGCATTTCTGAACTTTTTTTAGTTTTTGCTTTACTAATCGACTTCGTTAATGTTTTTGCTGAATCACACACACAAGTACTACACCGTTGAGTTCTTTTCATCTGAACAAAATCAGTTTTTTGAATGGACAGATGGATTGTAACATTGTGTAGGCTGTTTCCTACTAAGGGTGTTCCATAACAACTGTAGTACCTGGCATGTTTCAGTCTTCTGAGTGTGTGTGTGACCCGTGTCCTGTGCCCCCCAGCACCCCGGCCACCCTGGAGCAGAACTATGTGGTGTGTCAGCTGCACCAGAAGGTCAACGTGCTGTTCTCCTTCATCAGGAGCCACCTGCACAAGAAGATCATCATCTTCTTCTCCTGCTGTAAAGAGGTGCGCTGGTTTTCTCCTCCCAGACAGCCCCCTTCCTGACGACGTCATGATGTTCCACACCATGTACCAAACCAGCAGGGACGAAAGCTAGAGCCCATTGAGGTTGAACCTCTCTCTCTCGCTCCCCTCTCCCCCAGGTCCAGTACCTGTTCCGGGTGTTCTGTCGGCTGCGTCCGGGCCTGCCCATCCTGGCCCTGCACGGGAAACAGCAGCAGATGAAGAGGGTGGAGGTCTACAATGACTTCATCAGGAAGAAGAACGCCGTCCTGTTCGCCACAGACATCGCCGCCAGGGGCCTGGGTAGGACCCTGGCCTGCTGACCTGCTGCTTGTTAAGAGCCTGTGAGGATGAGATACCAGCTCTGACTGTATGGCTGTTTGTTGACAGACTTCCCTGCGGTGAACTGGGTCCTTCAGTACGACTGTCCCGAAGACGCCAACACCTACATCCACAGAGTGGGCCGGACGGCCAGGTGAGCTCTCCCTCTCTCTCTCTCCCCCTCTTTCCCTCCCTCTCTCCACCTCCCCCTCTCTCTCTCCTCCATCCTCTCTCCCCCACCCTCTCTCCCCCTCCCCCTCCTCTCTCCCTCTCCCCCACCCTCTCTCCCCCTCCCCCTCTCTCTCTCCTCCATCCTCTCTCCCCCACCCTCTCTCCCCCTCCCCCTCCTCTCTCCCTCTCCCCCACCCTCTCTCCCTCCCCCTCTCTCTGTCCCCCACCCTCTCTCCCTCCCCCTCTCTCTGTCCCCCACCCTCTCTCCCTCCCTCTCTCTATCCCCCACCCTCTCTCTCTCTCTCTCTCTCTCTCTCTCTCTCTCTCTCTCTCTCTCTCCCCCCCTCTCTCTCTCTCCCCCCCTCTCCTCTCTGAGATTGTTGTTGTGTCTGTCATGCTGCTGTTGCATGGTTGTCCACTAGAGGGCAGTGCAGCGCTGTCCTGGAGCCCCCTTAAGGAAAAGGGAACACACAGTTAAATACCATCACATCCAGAAAACTCTAAAGCGGAGGCTGGGGATGATGTAGACAAGCTCGAGGGTTAGTGTTGTACGTGAGGAGGAGAGGAGGGGGGACACCCTGGGCTGTTTGCTGGCTCCAGGAGCACTAGAGGGGGGCGGTATCTCCTCCACGATTGACTGTTTGCTCAGCTGCAGTGCTGACGTACGTGTGTGTGTGTGTTCTTATAATCAGGCATTGTGATACGGAGTATCCCTTGGGAGTGAAGCAGCTCAGAGGAGAGAGAGAGAGAGAGTGTGTCGTACTGTTTGAGAGTGGGTGTGAGAGAGGGTTTGTGTGCTTGTGTGGAGGGAGGGAGAGAGGGGGAGGGAGAGAGGGGGAGGAGAGAGAGCTGGTTAGAGAGAGAAGAGTGTGGGTAACAGAAGAGAGTTGAACTGTGCCTCAGTCAAATGTACCAACAAATTGCAGTGTTCTGCCAGTAGCTGTGTCGAGCTGTCAGTGTTCAGTGTGTTAGTGTGAGAAACCACTCCAGCAGACCAGCTCACCCTGACTCCCCCCTCCTCTCCCTGACTCCCCCCCTCCTCTCCCTGACTCCCCCCCTCCTCCCCATCTCTTAAGTTCCCTGACATCATGTGTCACGCCTCTCTAACAGGATTGCACCACACTCTCTCTCACTCCCCCCTCTCTCTCTCTCTCCTCCCTCCCCTCCTCTTCACCTCTAATAAGATTGTACAGCACACTTTCCCTCTCCCTCCCATTCACTCGTCCTCCCTCTCGACCTCCCTCTCTCTCTCCGTCCTCTCTCTCTCTCTCTCCCGTCCTCTCTTTCTTTCTCCGTCCCTCTCTCTCTCTCTCTCTCTCTCTCTCTCTCTCTTTCTCTCTCTGCCTCACACAAAGATACATTTTGTAACACCAGCCAGAATGAGTACTTGGCTTTAGATTCACTCCCAGTCCCCCCCCCCCCCTCCCCCCTCCCTCTCATCTAGAGCTCTAGCTCATGGATGCCAGCTCCCTCAGAGAGCAGCATATTGGCCAGGCTTCACACTAATACAAATGGCAGATAATATGCTTTGGAAAGAGAGAGAGTCTGCTGTGCAATCCTGTTGGAGAGAAGAGGAGAGAGAGAGAGAGGACGGGAGAGAGAGAGAGAGAGAGAGAGAGAGAGAGTGTGTGTGTCAGGTGTTGGTTGCTGAAAGTGCAGCAGCTGCTGGTGTCAGACAGCTCCTACACATTCCTGTCTCCTGTGGGCCTCACTCTGCCCTTCTCCTCCTCTCCTCCTCTCTCCTCCTCTCTCCTCCTCTCCCCTCCTCTCCTCCTCTCTCCTCCTCTCCTCTCCCCTCCTCTCCTCCTGGGTGTGAGGAAGAGGAATGGAGCGATGATCCTCTCTTTCTCCTTCTCTTCCATTGTGACTCTTCCTGTCCATCTCCACATCAGGCGATCAATCTGTCTCTGCCTCTCTCTGTTGTATCTCTCTACCTGCCCTCCTCTCTCTCGCTCTCCTGCCTGCCTCACTTGTCTGTGTCTCTCTATCCAGTCCTCTCATCTGTATCTGGTCTCCATCTGTCTTGGTTACAGAACTAGCTACAGGCTGATTTAGTTACCTCCCCTCCTCCTCCTCCCTCTCTCTGCATCCTCTTGTCATCTTTTACATCAGTTTCTTTATTTTTAGTAGTTCTCCTGATTTCCCTCCATCTGCCTGTCTCCCTCCATCTTGTACTGTGCTTGTCCTCTCCTCCCTCCCACCCCTCCTCCCCTCTCCTCCCCTCCTCCCCTCTTCTCCCTGATTGGTCGCCTCCTTCCAACCTGCCCCCGTGTCTCCTGGCAGGTACAAGGAGGGAGGAGAGGCTCTGCTGATGTTGTTGCCCTCGGAGGAGAAGGCCATGCTGGCCCAGCTGCAGGAGAAGAAGGTTCCCATCAACAAAATACAGTCAGTACCTCTGCACCACACAGGACTACACTACCCATAATGCCTCAGTCGCTATTAATGCCCCGTGGTCACCTCAGTAGCTGCAGTGTCAAATCGTTAGTTCAACCTGACAGGTAGAGGGTTGGGGACTAGTAAGACTGCGCTACCCATAATGCCACTGCCACAGGAAGTGCAGTGTGGGTGGCATCACTGTCCGACGGCTCCATCACGCATCACCATGACAACACCCAGAGAAACATCCTCACATCACCTTCTGACACACACCTGGGTGACTTCGCTACGCCAGATCAACTCGTTTACCTGACTGGACCTGTAATTGGGTTTGTTTACACACTGACAAATTGTATGTTGCACCTGACTGTTTACCAAGGCGTAAACACACAATGTGACTACAGAATACATGTGAGCCATTT
>NC_085044.1:741333-857723 GCF_963692335.1 Osmerus eperlanus | reverse complement strand
CAGCTCAGCTTGTCATGGATTAACAGAAGCTTGTGTTGAGCTTTTTCCTTAGAGATTTTGTTTTTCCCTCATGTCAAAAGTTGTGTCTCTGTTTGAAGACCTAAAGTAGTCTTGGTTTTGAAGGGAGGTTGTCGGTTGTTGAATTATTGAACTGTACCAAATCGTGAAGGTCGACCTTTCCCGTTTTCTCTCTGTTTGGCATTTCGCAACAGATTATTTTAGTACTTTTATTATACACCATTGTTTAATGCAGTCTTCCCTGAATGTAACTGTTGCATTTCTGGTCTAACCTTGCCTCCTAATCTCTGGTATTCTTGGGTTGGATTTCTTCAAGCAGAAATGTTTCATGTTCACAACATTTAAATATAAAAACATTCCTTCCATGTGGAATGAAGTTTGGTTTAAACCAGGCGGATCTCATGCGCTTTCATTTTCCAACATAATGCCCAAACTAGAGAATTAGCGACTGCTGTACAAGACAATGGCTTCTTATCATTCCAGCACAGACCAGTGTGTTTGTTCACCAGGCCTGTGGAGGCCAGCTAGCTTACTTAGCTGGGTGACATTTGAGTGAAGCTGATTTATAAAACCAGTGGGAGCAGGTGGAATACTGCTCAACCCACTCCTCTAAATAGAGATCTCCCCAGACCAAGAGGGATTCAACAAAGCCCTTGCAGTTGGGCAGATGGCATTTCACTAGGCTCACTCCTGCCTCGGTAGAACTGTATTAGAACTGTATTAGTGTAATTACCTGCCAGAAGAGCACCCTAGCTCTGCTTGTCACCAGTCGGACAGAACACCTTCGTCGCCCTTTAAAAGTCAGGTTTGCTGATATATTTTTTTTGGGGGGGGCAGCGCTCCAATTCCCAATCCACAATCCCTTGTGTTTCTACGTGGTCCCTCTGGAGAAGTCGTCTCAGACAGTCACACCACTGGCAGGGAGGGGGGTTGAAGTGATAGAGAGACTAGTCTGTCATCCATTCCAGAAGTACCCGTCCACAGTTTCAAGATGGCAGCCGTCATGGCCGTTCTGTCGCCACCCGCTCCAGAGCTAACGTATGCTAATGCAGGGGCGGCGACGGAGCGATTAATCACGGGATCGATGCCTTGCCGCGGCTGCAGGAGATGGCCATATCTCCCGAAGACACGCCAGCCTGTCTCCAGCATCCACAAACAGGGCTGGTTCTCCTTCGGTGCTCATACGTTTTACGTCGCACTTTATTCATTTGGCCTACGCTTTTATCCAAAGCGATGTACGATTAGTGCTTGTATATAGTACTACGGCAGAAGATCAGGGATCAGAAGTGCGAAGGCCAAGTCAAGCACTTTTACTGTAAACCCCAAAAAGTCCCCAAACACTTTTCCTCAAAACATTAAACACCCTTTAATCCATATTAAATGAGGCTCTATTGTAACTCATTTGCGCATTTCGAAAATTCTAACGGCTCCGTAATAAATATCGTCCTCATCTTGTCTGGGCCAGTGAACTCGCCAGTCAGACTGCTAGAAGATGAAGCACTAAAATGACAGTTCATCACTTTAAGGCCTGAAGAGATTTGATAAACGTACTTGAGAGAGCTGTATTGTAATGTCAGAATTCCTTCCCCAGAATATGCAGGCGCTCAGCTCATTTAACAAAATCCTCTCTCCCTTTCATGGCCGCCAAGGCGAAGCCTCAACGTGACAGAGCAGGACTTTACGACTCTGCTCCAGAGCCGATAACAGTCCCTCCAGGACGTTCAGTCCACTCCCCCTAAAAATCAGCTAACATGTAAACTAATCGAAGGATCTGAATTTAATTTGCCATAGTTCAAGTGCACCAGTTTTAATTGGTATACTCGGATTACCTTGATGCAATGTTAGTGAGTTCCCAGCCCTATTTCTGTAATGGTGTACATGCTAAAACAGTTCACTGTCATATGAAATATGAATAGGCGGAAATGAAAGACCCAGGATGAAGAACTATGCGTGGTGAAATATTCATGCTGGGTGGTTTAAAGCGTCACACATGTCTTCGGCTCTCCTAAATGCTAAGTGATTAAAGGAGTTATTTTAAATATTCATTGGTTGTATAGTGCTGGCTGGAGTCATTCTAGACCGGCGCTAGCCTTCGATTACATCAGGGTTATGTGTGTGTGTGTGTGTCTCCGCTACTGAACGGGTGTGTGTGAGGAAGTTTGGGACATCTTAATCTATCCTGATGGACTGGAAGGGGGGGGAGGAGGTAGGTATTAGGTTAGCTGACTAGTGCAAGGAGAAGGCCAGGTTGGTATATAATTTGGCCCATAATTTAGATGACGAGCTCAGGTCTGTAGGTATGGGCTCGGTTAACAGACTAATGCAGGTCAGGGAGGAATTGATACATGCCATGTCTTGATCTGCAGGTTTTTTTCCGGTAAGATTATTGAAAGTATTGTTAGTTTTTCTTTCATACGTGCCTCTAGTTTGCTAGATGGTTTTCTGTTTCTACGGAAACACAGCTGTTTAGTGAGGCTTGTGTCTCAGCTTACATCTCCTAAACCCTGTCAGTTACTGCCTACTGACCAATCACAGACCGCAAGCTAAAACTATTTTAGCCCTGGAAGGACACCATTCTTTAATCTCAATATGAGACCCATCTATGTAAAACAATGTCTGGGATATCAGTGAGAAGATGTGTGGTTCAGCCTGCTGTCTGTGGAGGCTCAGCCCTGCTGTCTGTGGAGGTTCAGCCTGCTGTCTGTGGAGGTTCAGCCTGCTGTCTGTGGAGGTTCAGCCTGCTGTCTGTGGAGGTTCAGCCCTGCTGTCTTTATTCTGCTCACGAGGACGGAGCCCGTCTTACCGCAAGTCTCTTGTCAGCAGAATTTAAAATGAATTGCACAAAAGCAGGGTGTCCAGACAGGATTGGTTTATAACACACACACACACATGCTTGCTCACACACATACTCACACACATGCTCGCTCACACACACACTCACTCTCCTGAACACTGAAATTCCCTCCCTTGCAGTAAGGCATGTGGGTGAGTGTCTGTTCTGAGCTTCAATATCAGAGTCTCTCCCCACCCTATGTTGGTGAAGGTTTGTGAATGTGGGATTGGGTCACAACTATCAGTTATAAACTTATAAATGTTTTTAAACTTATAAAACTAGGCTTTTAGTTTGTTCTTTAATTCTATTTCTGATGGATCTCACTGGAATTAACAGAAGTGCTAGACTGTGTCTATATTGGTCTACCTACTTTCTTTTAGAGAATCCGAATGTCTGGTTGGGATTTAATCTGTATCTTGCCCTTTCCTCAGCAACATCCAGCTTTAATTTCTACAAATCCCCCTGGAATAAAGAACTTGGTATTGAACAGGCTATCTGGGTCATCGAACTTCTCTTTCGTTTAGAAATATTAAATAGAAGGAGCTGTTTCTTCCTAGAAAAACACAAAACACTTTTTCATCTCTTTACAATTCTTTGAAACCGAGCAACTTGCAGTTCAACCCTCAACAGGCTCTGTCCCAGATCCTGTCTCTGTCCCAGATCCTGTCTCTGTCCCAGATCCTGTCTCTGTCCCAGATCCTGCCTCTGTCCCAGATCCTGCCTCTGTCCCAGATCCTGCCTCTGTCCCAGATCCTGTCTCTGTCCCAGATCCTGTCTCTGTCCCAGATCCTGTCTCTGTCCCAGATCCTGCCTCTGTCCCAGATCCTGTCTCTGTCCCAGATCCTGTCTCTGTCCCAGATCCTGTCTCTGTCCCAGATCCTGCCTCTGTCCCAGATCCTGTCTCTGTCCCAGATCCTGTCTCTGTCCCAGATCCTGTCTCTGTCCCAGATCCTGTCTCTGTCCCAGATTCTGTCTCTGTCCCAGATCCTGCCTCTGTCCCAGATCCTGTCTCTGTCCCAGATCCTGTCTCTGTCCCAGATCCTGCCTCTGTCCCAGATCCTGTCTCTGTCCCAGATCCTGTCTCTGTCCCAGATCCTGCCGGAGATGACCGCTCGCCGGCTCAGGTTCCAAAGCTCATTTACACAAGCGTTCCACTGGGCAGTTTCATCCATTTTAAGTAGATCAATTATTTCTCTTCTCTCTCGCTTTCTCTCTCGCTCTCTCTCTCTCTCAGCCCTCCTCCACTCATTCTCTTTTCTCCTTTGTGGATTTAAGACCAGAACACAGAGTTGGAGGGTATAGTTTTTTTTTGCAGTGTGAGGTTTAGGCATTTAAAACAGGGTGTCAACCATACCTTTAGTCTCTCTATACCTGTAGTTTCTCTGTACCTGTAGTCTCTCTATACCTGTAGTCTCTCTATACCTGTAGTCTCTATATACCTGTAGTCTCTATATACCTGTAGTCTCTATATACCTGTCAGACTGCTGTTTTCACTTCCTCTCTGCAGTTTTCACCAGGTCCACACTCCAGACTTGCTTGGAAATATGCTTCATCACATATTTCCTTATTTTTGGGGGTTTTCCTGCTAGCTTTCTTTGCAAATAAATCTTGCATGCCTTTTGTTTAGACTGGAGCTGCAGTGCTCCCAGCCCAGGGGCGATGGTATTTCATCTCTGTTCATTTGAGGGTTTAATTCACTGTAGCTTGGCAAGCTCGCTAGATGTTTTTCTTTGAAAGATATCATCCAGTATTTGGGATGGGGAACATCAGAAGCCATACGTTACTTGCCGGTAGTTTCAACCCCTTCTGTTGTGATTCAGTTAGTGACCGTGTTGCCAAAACGGGTGCAAGACGTTTGGCAGCTCAACACTTCCTCTGTGAAGCCACAGCAGTTAGCCTGCAACACAAGGGGTTATCTTCCCCAGTAATAACCACTCATCTGATACTGTTAAACGTGGACATGACCTCACTCCTGTCTGACAGATCCCAACATCTTATCATGGTTGTTTCTGCTCCTGTTTGTTTCTCTCTCCAGAAGTCTGGGGAGGAGGAGGAAGAGGAGGAGGAGGAAGAGGTGGTGGCGTACCTGTCAGGTGGAGAGGAGTTTGACCCCAGTACGCTGCCTGATCCTGACAAGGTTCCCTCCGATTCTGAAGAGGAACAACAAAGCAGGTATGAAACCGTCTGGAAGCAATCCATTTCTGGCGTTAGACATTTGACCGTATAAGATGAGATGGACTTTATTGTCCCGAAGGAAATTTGTCTTGGACATGAATATCTGCTGTTAAAATACAAATATTTTAGCGCATCCGTCTGGTACCTACATGGTCCACGTCCACACTGTCTGTGAGGTTCAGATCGATGTATGTTCTTATGAGGGCTTGGGGGCGCTTAATGGCTTGTTTGTTGTTTTGGGTTGAAATATGTTCTCTTTACGCCGAGTTGAACATTGTGAGGTCGAGGTTGGTGTGGACGCAAAAATCGTTACAGTCATAGTTCTCTCGTCCTTGCTGTGAACGGGCCTTAACTCCCGACAGCTTCAGGAACTAGTTAACCCTCCTCCTCTTCCCTCCTCCTCTTCCCTCCTCTTCCCTCCTCCTCTTCCCTCCTCCCTCCTCCTCCTCTTCCCTCCTCCCTCCTCCTCCTCCTCTTTCCTCCTCCCTCCTCCTCCCTCCTCCTCCCTCCTCCTCCCTCCTCTTCCCTCCTCCTCCCTTCTCCTCTTCCCTCCTCCTCTTCCCTCCTCCTCTTCCCTCCTCCTCTTCCCTCCTCCTCTTCCCTCCTCCTCCCTCCTCCTCCCTCCTCCTCCCTCCTCCTCCCTCCTCCTCCCTCTTCCCTCTTCCCTCTTCCCTCTTCCCTCCTCCCTCCTCCTCTTCCCTCCCTCCTCCTCCTCTTCCCTCCTCCCTCCTCCTCCTCCTCCCTCCTCCTCCTCTTGTCTCGTCTCAAGCCCTGCTGCCGCCACCCGGAAACGCCTCCGCAGCGACTCCAGCGCAGAGGAAGAGGAGGAGCCGCTGACAGGAAGCAGGAAGAGAGCCAAGGATCAGAGCAGCCAATCAGCTGGCCAGCCTCTGGACACTGGTCTCTCATTGGCTGAGGACGAGGAGCTGGTCTTACATCTCCTGGGCAACCGGAACTAGGAGACAGTTAATACCAGCTTCAGTTAGTTTTTAGTGTTTTCCCCCAAATTCATGTCGTCTTGTGTTGATCCAAGATGTTTCATCCCCCGTGAAGAGAACCCTATCATATTTCAAATAAACTGTTATTATCATAGTTGCAAGTGAGTGGTTTTTACTATGATTGTCTCAAAGTAAACAAGTATTTTTCATGCTGAAACAGTGTTGCTGCAGTGGCCGGGTCGTCTGTGTGCATTCGCACCCCAGGGTTCCTTGAATTAGTCTCAAAGTTGTTAATAGTTTGCAACCACGGTTGTTTCTGGTTCTGTGCTCTGCTAGTAACGACCCTTTTATTTGAAGACTGGAAGGCACATTTCTTCCCCATCTATCAGCATTGGCTCTATTCCCCACCTTGTTCCAAGTCACGCTTACTGTTATATAATGGCTCGGAGTTAAACGACCTCCTCTCTTTCTCTGCAGGTTCTGCACTTCTGCAAAGCCCTCAACTCATTTGAAGCTTTTTCATTTCAGAGATTGTAAATGACTTCTGGCGAGCTCTAGACAGGAAGTGAACATCTTGATCCTCTGCCCCCCTGCTGTGCCTCCAGAGGGGGGGGGGGGGGGGGGGTTGGGTCTCTGCTCCTCACGGGAGAGACCAGAGAGAGACTGGCAGGATGAACAGCTCTTCTTTTCTCTGCTCCCAAAATCTGTCTTCTGTCAGTTTTTTTTTTTATGTGGTTTATTCCTGCTTGCAGAATCAGGGGCATTCTCTCTCTTTTCCTTACGCTCTCTGTTTCTCTCTCTTTCCCTCTCTCCCTCCCTCTTCCTTGCTCTCTTTCTTCCTCTCTCTCTCCCTTGTCCATCACAGTTTCCCCACTGGCACTGCTTCCTCGCCCGCTCTTTCTCTCACTCGCCCTCTCTGTTTGACGAGATGTCTGTCTTCGTCGGACCCTCTCCTCTGGCTCCGGGGCAGTCCAGCCTCGGACCGCTTCAAACAACTTTCTCTTCTGTCTGATGGTTGAAAAAGAGAAACTGCATCCTTGATGCCAGGAATGTCAATGTAATACTCCCAGGCACCATCTGGATACAACTACATCTCCTTCCTGTGTTTGTGTGTGTATTTGTTTTTGCTTGCCATTTTCAAATCTGGCTCTCATCTCACTCAAACTAGAAGAGTGCTCCATTTCCTAAACGATGTGTATCAACAAACACAAACTAAACAAGGAGACTTTAACCTCAGAAGGATTTCTTTCATGTTGTCATCTCTCTCTCTTCCTCTCCCTGCCTCATGGGACGAGGGCCCCAGTTGGTGACAGGATGTATCCAGAAGTTCCATTAGGCTTATTGGCATCTGTGTTGCTCTCCTCTGTGTGTATCTCACCGGGGAGGAAGTGGGTTTGAAGTCGTCTGAGGCCTGGCTGGTGGAAGGCCGGGGCTGGCTGGAGGCCAGGGGAACAGCAGCCTCCAGCCCTCCTGATCCTCGGACACTTCATGTTGTGAGATTACACAGGCGGAGGCCGTGCCTCTGATGGGCGTAACTTAATTTAAAGGAGCTGTGATGCCAGCAGGGTGACAGGGAAAGCTGCTCTCTATTATCCGGTCTCCCTGCATCCCAACTCACTTAAGAAAATGTAACTTGGAAGTGTATTACCCTCTTCCCTGGAGTACTTTGTATTTGTATCATACTTATTTTTTCCCGGTTTATCTGCAACGACATCGAATTGGAACCTGCATTGGAATAAGTAAATTATTCCGACTACATTTGCGATCTGTTGTGTTGGGATTGAAGCAACCCAAAAGCTATTTTAAGTTTCTCATCCTTAAACTAACCTAGAAACAAACCCTAAATCACTACATTACCTTCCTCGTTCTCTCTCTCTCTCCTCGCCCTGCAGCACATATGCAGTCTGTGGCGTCTCTGTTAAGCCGACAGCATCAGTGCCGTCATCCACACAGCCATTTTACAGTAATGCACTCTCTAAATAGAAGGTGTGGAAGCACTATTGTTGCCCTGCTGACGAAATTGACTTTTTGTCATTGTAATCGTATCATTTCAGTTGCAGGGCCGTTCAGAGATGTATGGAAATGTCTAGTCGTGCGATGATGTGAAGAACGATTCTGGCACCCTTTGGAAAATAGCAAACAAAATATTAAAACATAATAATAATGACTACATTTCCACCCAACCTCATTTCAGTTAAGTTCTCTCCAGAGATTGCTGTTATGGAAGACAGTAATATGTGGTTGGGATGCTTTGCATAATGATTTTGAGTTGTGTCCTCTTTGTGCCCTGTGCTAAAGCACAGAGCTTCACCTCCGAGCCGAAGACAAACTTGGAAAGAACACCTTCCTCCTCCTGGTCTGGTGTGAGGGAGGGATTCTGGGAAACGCTGGATTAGAGTGTCCTCTGTCTGTCCTCCAACTAAATCTACATAATTATAGAGGAGGGAAAGGAGAGGAGGGGAGAGAGAGGGGAGTAGAAAGCACTTTAACGATGACCTTATCAAAGTTCGCAAACAGACATAGTTCCCTTCTCAGGCTGTGATGAATGTGGCTGGTGAGGGTTGTTTATGCGTGAAGGACCCGGTTGGGTAAGAGATTAACCCTCGTGCTGCCTTCGGGTCACATGACCCAAAGGTTCATAACGAACCATTGTTGTGTTTACCCAATTTTACCCAATACAAAAACAAATAAAAATAATTTTCTTTTAACCATTCCAATGTGGGGGGTCTGAGACAGCCCGACAGTTAAAAGAAAATGCTTCACTTTGTTTTTGTATGAGGTAAATTTGTCGCAATACGACGGTGGGTCACAATGACTGATGGGTCAGAATGACCCGAAGATAACACAAGGGTTAAGTTACTTCCTTTGTTCTGTGGATTTCTAGATGACCTCCAGTCATCTATCAGGCCTAGCTGTTGGTTCACGAAGCACCTTGGACAGGCCAGGGAGACCGGAGGAGTTTCAGATGTGAATTCACAAACATGAACAACCTCAGGAATATTTGGGCTATTCTAGTATGTTTTCTTATGCCATAGTTGTAACGTAACTATGTTGAAATATCTATTTTCCTTACAATACTCTTTCCCTCTGGATCAATAAAGTATATATGCATCCCTCCCTCCCTACAATGAAATATATGTCTCTTTGTTGTAGAAATTTGTATCTGTATTTCCCCTGGTCTCCTGGGGGTGTAGCGTTGCTGGCAGAGCTGCCAGCTTCATCCCCCTCATAACGTCCTCTTCACCAGGGCCAGTCCGTCTTCCTGAAGGTTCTCTCAGCGTGATGATGGCGTTCTGATGGGGTCTCATTGTAAGAACCGGTAAGGTTCCCCATGGCTCTGTAGAACACCACCCCCAGGACTTCTGCTTCCCATAATGCACCGGGACTGATGAGTCGATCTGAGTGAGGATGGTTCATGTCTGTCTGTATTAGAGGAGAGAATGGAGAAGGACAAAAAAATAAACTGTGATGGTAGATGTAGTTATTGTTCTTTCCCAGGTCGTTAGACAACAATAAGAGGACATTGCTTCTTGGTTTGTTTTCTGGGTCGATGTGGTTCTGGGCTGGAGTGGCTGCAGTCCCTGTCTCGTCTCCTCCAGGGTGGAGCCATCGGCTGTTAACGAGTCGACTGGCACCTCTATCGACTGGACAGAGGTGCGTCTGTCCTCTGGTTAATAACAGGATGACTTGGGGCCTGGAGCAGACTAGCTGTGATCATGTTGGGGTTTGTTTTCATCTGCTGAGTTGAGAAGAAGGATTCAAGCCTCGAGTGGAACGGATCCATCCATCCAACCATCTTTCTGTAAGGCTCTGTGTTCAGCCTGCGGGGGTCATTTGAGGACCCCAGTCGATGACGTATCTGCTGTGGGTGGGAAGCTCATATATCTATGGGGAAGCTGACCTTTAGAAGACACACACACACACAGAAGTGATCAAACAAAAAACTTTTGTAGTATATTCAAGTTTGTGATGGTAACACTTTAGAAGTTGCTAGAAGCGACTTTTTAGCGAACATCTTTCTCCTGCTCCAATGAGTCCTTCTGACTGATTTAACACGGGAACTCTTAACGTGTAGTATATGAGGCGGCCCTCCTCGCGCCGGGGAGACTACAAGGCGCCGGACTAACGGCTCATATATAAACTAAAGTACATGATGTTGAACTGAGCAGAACGTGTGCTCGCTCTCGCCTGGATTACTCATCTCAGGTGAAAGGGAGAATTCAACCTGTTCCGTCTGAAGAGCTTCTGAGCGGAGGAGAGAATGATTCATTTTTGATGAGGCCCTCTTACCCTTGACACTCTTGCATTGCATGTTCCACTGGCGGAGCTGAGAGCCGGAACATCGTTTAGGGGTTACAGCCACGTTCCCAGACCTGACTGCAGCCGGTGAAGTCGGTCGTCTCTGCTTTGGGCATGGGTAGAAGGGCTTGTTATGGTGTTTTTGTTTTAGGTTGCCATTAAACATCAAACCTGTTTACTATAATTACTGCGCCCAAAACAAAAAACATATAGCTTTCATGCAGTAAAAGACACTCACAAAGCTGTCCACGCATTCATCACATCATCAGACCGAAACTTTTCATTTTACGTTTGAACTAACTGCGTTCTTTTGAGATCCAGGCGCATTTAGAAAGGGCCACTTAACTGAATCCTTTCCTTTAAATGGATCTCATTGCTTGTGTATGCACGGCAGCAAGCCTGCACTCAAACGCACGTAGTGGAACAGACGGTTTGTATTCAGCACCAGTGCTGGAACAGCTCCTTTCCTCCGCGTGCTGGGGCGATGTGCGCGCGCAGTTACTTGGCTTTTTTACGTGGGAACCGATGTGCATATAGCTATATATTCTATAGCTATAAAAGACCTCCGTTTCACTTCTAGTATGGGCCACTGTCATTAGTGTTATATTTGCGTATATTTTCTTTTAAAATATATTTGTTTTGTTATTCGTGTGAAAGCAGGAAAAGGTGGTGAGTGTTGGACACACAGACTTGCTGCTTCTATAGTGTGTGTGTGTGTGTGTGTTTGGACAGGGGAAAGCTTTCGCAGTGTGTAATACGTCATTGCAATCCAGGAGAATTCTCCTCGGTCCTGTCTCTCTCTAGTCCGGCCGGACCTTCTACAGAAGCGACTTGCGCTGACAATTTCAGCAGGTAAGTTTGAACATTGGATACGAAATAGATGCATGTTATTTCTTGCCCAAAATAATCCATTGACATTCAACATTAGGACTGTTCCTCTGTCTTTGCCTCCCTGTAAACCCTTTGTTTGGATGCACGTATTGTTCACATAGCCTACTCATCGAGTCTCCAAAAGTCCGTTGCGTTTATTCTCGATCATTTGCCGGTAGCAAATAGGCTATGTATTTATAAAACCTATACAACTACCAAACGTTAATAAGTAAGTATTTCTGCTGTACAGCTAGACGTGGTCAATGTATGTGTTCATTAGAGCCATGAGTTTGTTGTTATCTCTCTAAACGACGCGCAATTACCCGCGCCTAATAGCGAATTCAATTATTTAAATCATTCAATCGGGCGTGCCTTGAATGGTTATACCCTACGGGCAAGGACATAGCCTAGTCTTCTCACACAATTGGAATATCTAAATGTAGCATTTTGCTAATCACATCGAGGTCTGTCAACATTTTTCTTATAGGCAAACTAATGGGACAACCGAGGTGTTTGGAACCTTTCCCCCCTTCTCACTGAATTTCTTGGAAAAGGACACAGATTCACCCGAAGAGAAAACAAGTCAAATCAAAATGACGGCCGAGACCTCCGAGGGTGACGGGTTCTCCGTACCGCTGTGCTCCTACAGCGGGGCTTCCCAAACTAACGGCACCTGCATGGACCAGATGGAGCGATTCTTCCCACCTTTTTCCTCGACGTTTGCGCTCATCGTGCTCGTGACCATGATTGTAGGGATCATATTTGTCTCTCTGGCTACATTCCACTTCCACAAGAGGAGGATGAGGAAGAGGAAGATTCAACGTGCCCAAGAGGAATACGAGCGCGACAGCCGCAGCCCAGTGTCCTCCATGGGTAAGCGGGAGACAACGAGACCGTGTATCATTGTCCGGCCCGCGGCTAGAGATAAGGGGCACCGGCCGCTCTTCCCGGTCATCCAGAAATGTGATCAAAATACCAGTTGTCTCATTGAAGAGTCTGGAAACCCGCCAACAGCAAAGAACGCAGCAAAAATAGATATCCCACACATCAAAGGAGACGGACCACTGGAAGCTAGATAAGGGGCACCGGCCGCTCTTCCCGGTCATCCAGAAATGTGATCAAAATACCAGTTGTCTCATTGAAGAGTCTGGAAACCCGCCAACAGCAAAGAACGCAGCAAAAATAGATATCCCACACATCAAAGGAGACGGACCACTGGAAGCTGTCACCTCGTCTTGATAAGTCTGCAGTTGGAACCGGGAAACGGAACTGTAGATACACCAAATATTCACGTTTTATTTCAGGGGAAACTGACTGAAAGAAGCTCTCTGTCATCCACTTGGAATTAAGAAAAGCAATATGGCACAATGAAGACCCCGTGACCTCCAGGAACAGACAACCTGCTGAAACGTTCACGAACATTTCGAGGGAATCGATCCGTGTCAAATCTGTAAATGTTGTATAAAAGTTGAGTACGTCAGTCTATTAGTATACCGTCGTGGAATGACTTCAGCAACGGACAATTTGTTATGATGTAAATGAACGAAAGGTTGACATTTCTAGACCTGGCGCGAGGGTTGGACAGCGTGCATGCTCTCCGAGGTGCTGAAATGTAGATCCATTTTCCTCCCGCTTATTAATGTGCCTCTTACACAATACTTTGTGTTGATGTTTATTGCAACTCGTCTTTAAGTATTTCCACGGCCTATGTAAACTAGTAGCCTTCCAGTAAGCAGTCCATGACTTTATATTTACGAAAGTTTTCTTTTTTTCTTCTGATGATAATTCCTTAAAGAACCTGTGCACATCCCCTTCACACCACCCGTCCCCAAACAATACAGCTTTGCTTTATGTATTAATCATTTGCCTTTTATCATGCTTCTAATGGGTGGCAGTACATTTAATGTAAAATGTGGTGAAAGTGCTGGCACCCTATAGCAAGGTTTCAATCGTACTGTGTGGTCTTTTAAGGTAGTGCTGCTGCATAGAGGACTGACTCATTACTGGAAGTTCCGATATTTTTCTTCAAATTGCTTATTTTTGGTAGTAGTTGAAAGTACACCCTTGTCTTCTCCCTAACGCCTGTTAAGACCGCAAGGTAGCACGTGTTACTTCCTCTATAGGTCGTTATCTCCCATTGGGACCTTCTGGGGTACGGTCAAATTGAGCCCTAAGCATTTTAAATATTTATGATGTATCCTCTGAAATGTAATAAACGAGGAATCATTGAAAAAAAAGAAGTATTTTCTTATTATTTATTGTTCAGTTGATCCTATGGAATTTGGTCAATAATAGGCCTATCTTGTGCTATTTTGCATCTAACAGAATAGTCTTGTTTTTAATCACTGTGGGCAGTTTTGGTTACTTTAATGTGATAATACCTTATTATTTCAGTTGTGTGTTTATATAGATGAGGATATATGTATATTTATAGTTTTTATGTTGGTCGTCCATGTTTTCCTGGTGCTTTCAGTAACATAACTCTAAGAAGATTAGAATGTCCCTCGATAGCCTGGATGATATTAGGACTAATCTAGTCTCAGCCCAGGTTAAATCACATCAAAGGACTGGACGGTGACTCCTCCTCCACGGGGCTCGGCCACGCCCCCCTCCTCTCGCTGTGGCTCGACGGCATCCAGTCAGGCAGAACTCCACGGCTGGGAGACTGTCCTCTTGCTCCCTAGCAAGTCTATCAGTGTTGGCCAGGAGCCAGGAGAGTGTCCCTAACTGTCTCCTCAAACAGCCACGGGGACTGGGCACTTGCCGCTGGCTGGCGTCCAGCTAACTGCTAGTGGGGCGTGGGGCTCTCAGAACGCAGTCCGCTGTCCCCCCAGGGACCTCGGGGGGGGGGGGGGGGGGGGGGCGGGGGGGGACACACCAATAAAGCTTCAGTATTGACTCTGGAAAGGTCACACAAGCTAACGTGTTAAGACTGTAGTCCCTGGGGTGTGCAGTGTAGGTATGGAGAAGCATGGATGGGAGGGAGAGGAGCCTGGCAGGAGAGATCAGTGGATGTTCTCGTGAGCCGTCCTGTGAGCTTGTGTTCCGTTGCAGCAAGGCAGTACCTTCCATATGCTTCTGTCCGAAGCCTTGCTGCCTAGAGGGATTGCAGCAGTAAGAATATAATATTCACCTGCCCGCCACTGGCGAAGCAACGGGGAATGATTGATGAGCTAATCTGTCAAACCAAGCTTCGCAATCTCTGAGAGGAGCGTTCGATTGCACGGCGCCATGAGATAACATTAAAACCAGCCCCTGTCAATCAACTTCAGCAAAAAAATAAAGCTTCGTCAAGTAAACCTTGGAAGAAGAGACTTCCATATAGGCCCCCACCCAACCCCACCCCAACCCCACCCACCTCCAGCACCGACTCTTATCTGAGCCCACAAGCATTCTAAAGGAATGCACAGGGTTGTAAAAACACATTCTAAACCGCTCCAGGACATGTGGGCCGAGTGTGGAGCTGTCGGCCTGTCAGGCAGACGCCGTCCTGCTGGTGCCCTGCAACGCCTGCTGGATGTGGGCAGAATGTGGTTAGCCCTCAGGTAGTGAGCAGGCTCTCTCCTCCCTCCCTCCCCCCTCCCTCCCCTCCAGGGACACCTGGGTGAGGGTATATAATCCAGCGCGGGCCTGCAGTGGGTCTGCCTGTGAGGAGAGCACCAGCAGGCTAACATGGCGGAGACTAACCTGAAGATCAGCGGAGGGGCAGTGAGGTTCGGAGCCACGTACGGAGGCAACCGGCTCTTCTCCGGGAGGAGTCTGGGTGGAGGAGGAGGAGGTGGCGCAGGAGCTGCCCTCTCTAGGTCCTTTGGCCTGGGAGGAGGCGCGGGGCTGGGGATGAGAGCAGGAGGTGGGCTGGGAGGAGGCCTCGGACTGGGGCTGGGTGGTGGCGGAGGAGGTGGTGGAGGGGGTTTTGGTCTGGGCATGGGTGGAGGAGGGGGTTTTGGTCTGGGCATGGGAGGAGGAGGGGGTTTTGGTCTGGGCATGGGTGGAGGAGGGGGTCTTGGTTTGGGCATGGGTGGAGGAGGGGGTCTGGGCGGAGGTGGTGGGGGCAGCAGAGCCTTCAGGGCTGGGGTCGCCCCTCTCAGAGCTCGTCTCGGAGGCCGGGTCTTCAAGATCGGCGGCTACGGCTTCAACCCCTCCTTCCTGGGCTCCAGCACCACGGTGGACGCTGGCGTCAGCCCCGTGCCCAGTGTGGACCCCTCGCTGCCTTCGCTCGACACCGTCCAGGTCACCCGACTGAAGGAGAAGGAGGAGCTGCAGGTCCTCAACGACAAGTTCGCCACCTTCATCGACAAGGTACGCCTCCGCACCACCGTGGCTAGCTCTGTGACAGTTTTAAGTAATCATTTAGCCGACGCTTTTCTCCATGTTGAACTTACTAATAGTGCGCACACAAAGTAAAGCCAAGATTCCATACCTAACATAGCAGTCTTCAACAAGCAAGCGTTTCAATATTTGTACGTGCGCTATCATAAAAACAATTCTCACACAAAGGGACATCTGCTCACACAAGAAGAATCCACATTATGTTGTGGATTATTTCTATGGTTCTCACACTCTGATTCCGGTCTCATCTGGATCTGATCTAGGAAACTCTAACTTGTAAAGGTACTGTATTTAATATGCTGATTGATCCATGCATAATTTATGCACCCCCGTCCCCGTCCCTCCATTAATCTAAACCCAGTGAAGACCGCAATATCCAGGAAACGTTGTCTTTAGCTTTTTATTTATTGCGGCGGCTTGTTGCTCAAATCACTACCGTGTTTGTAGGTTCCAACAGACTAGCTGTGTGATTCACGATTGAGTCAATATCCAATAAAGACAACCAGCCTCATTCAAATCCCACAGGTTCAACATCGTTGAAAGGTTGAAAAATCCACTTTCACTACACCGGATCAATGCGCTAGACCTTTTTCATTCTAGAACATTCTAGAATTTTCGTTTGTTAAGTCGGGCCCTTGAAAGTTTCCGGTTTCAGACGCGGGAAAGATTGTTTTGATGTTGACAGCATCAGTGGCGATGTGTCCTGGTTTGGGCCACTGAAATAAATTTGCGCAACAGACAAGGGATTATAGCCTACAATAAATAACATTCTGATCCAGTGGGTCGGGCAGGGTTCACAATTCGATGTCGCTGCTTTTCACAGCCAGTTAATTGATGGTAATATGCGCTCGTCATGGTAACTCGATGGTAGCGTAGCTAGCGACTAATGTAGTTAAGGGCCTTAAGTTCTAAACAGATCTGTTATTGTATCTATTCATCGATTCTTCTTCTTCTCTCCCCCCTTCAGGCGCGGTCACTGGAGCAACAGAACGCCATTCTGAAGGCCAAGATCTCGATGTTCACTAACCCAGACCAAGGTGGGCCGGCTAGCACCTCCATCCTCCTCACCTCCGCCATCGGCACCTACAAGACCCAAATCGACAGCCTGTCGGCCACCAAGGAGTCTATCATCGCTGAGATCGAGCACTACAGGAGAGTGATCGACGACGTCCAGAGCAGGTGGGGCGCGGGAGGGGGGGGGGGTGTTGAACCTTGATCTGCAGTCAAATGCTCTACTACTACTAATAATCCAATAATACCACAGATACCAAACAAGGTCAAAGCATATCACTGTAACTTTGCGACACAAAGTGAATACATGTTGGGGGGTGATTCCCACCAAAACACACATACTAACCCCTTTGGTAATTTCATCCAAAGCACACATATTAACCCCTTTGCATTTACATTACATTTAGTAGACGCTCTTATCCAGAGCGATTTACAGTAAGTACAGGGACATTCCCCCGAGGCAAGTACGGTGAAGTGCCTCGCCCAAGGACACAAAGTCATTTTGCACGGCCGGGAATCGAACCAACAACCTTCTGATTAATAGCCCAACTCCCTAACCGCTCAGCCATCTGACTCCTCCTTTGGTAATTTCATCCAAAACACACATACTAACCCCTTTGGTAAATTTCCAAAACACACATACTAACCCCTTTGGTAATTTCATCCAAAACACACATACTAACCCCTTTGGTAATTTCATCCAAAACACACATACTAACCCCTTTGGTAATTTCATTCAAAACACACATACTAACCCCTTTGGTAGTTTCATCCAAAACACACATACTAACCCCTTTGGTAAATTTCCAAAACACACATACTAACCCCTTTGGTAATTTCATCCAAAACACACATACTAACCCCTTTGGTAATTTCATTCAAAACACACATACTAACCCTTTTGGTAATTTCATCCAAAACACACATACTAACCCCTTTGGTAAATTTCCAAAACACACATACTAACCCCTTTGGTAAATTTCCCAAAACACACATACTAACCCCTTTGGTAATTTCATCCAAAACACACATACTAACCCCTTTGGTAATTTCATTCAAAACACACATACTAACCCCTTTGGTAATTTCATCCAAAACACACATACTAACCCCTTTGGTAAATTTACCAAAACACACATGCTAACCCCTTTGGTAATTTCATTCAAAACACACATACTAACCCCTTTGGTAATTTCATTCAAAACACACATACTAACCCCTTTGGTAATTTCATCCAAAACACATACTAACCCTTTTGGTAATTTAATCCAAAAAACACATACTAGCTGTAATGTTTCAATAAATCTCAGGCACGGTAAAATTGCTTTTATATACTTTAGTAAATGTATATGTCTCGGTTACAATCGTTTGCGTCTCATGCTAACACCGCCATATTTATTTATTTTTTCCCGCTGCTTCTGCAGTCTAAACACCACAAACCAAACTAAAACACCCTCTTCTGGACGAACTGAGACACATCACATGTGGAGATATTCTAACAATTCTAACATCGCATGTTATAAATCATGAACATTACACTAACCCCTTTGGTGAATTTCCCAAAACACACATACTAACCCCTTTGGTAAATTTCCCAAAACACACATACTAACCCCTTTGGTAATTTCATCCAAAACACACATACTAACCTTTGGTAATTTCATCCAAAACACACATACTAACCCCTTTGGTACTGAACACATGAACGCTGCTGTAACATGACTTGACACCGGCAGGTATGAAGAGGAGTCGGCACAGACCAAGTCCCTGGAGATGGACTGGACCACCCTGAAGGAGGTATGCATCTGTCGAGGGGGGGAATAAGAATCAGCATTACTGAATTGTCATTGTGTTGAAAACAAAATAAATAGTTAACATGACCTGTTATTTTGATTGACGTCTCAACGTCTTTACAGTCGAGTTTAGAGTAAAAGTCAGCAGAGTTTTCTCGAGGGGGTGTGCTTGTCAAACCTCCTAACTAGGGAACAGTCTCCTGCCTGGGGGCCAGCAGGCTCACCTGGCTGCTGTTCTCGCCTGGCTGCTGTTCTCGCCTGGCTGCTGTTCTCGCCTGGCTGCTGTTCTCGCCTGGCTGCTGTTCTCGCCTGGCTGCTGTTCTCGCCTGGCTGCTGTTCTCGCCTGGCTGCTGTTCTCGCCTGGCTGCTGTTCTCGCCTGGCTGCTGTTCTCGCCTGGCTGCTGTTCTCGCCTGGCTGCTGTTCTCGCCTGGCTGCTGTTCTCGCCTGGCTGCTGTTCTCGCCTGGCTGCTGTTCTCGCCTGGCTGCTGTTCTCGCCTGGCTGCTGTTCTCGCCTGGCTGCTGTTCTCGCCTGGCTGCTGTTCTCGCCTGGCTGCTGTTCTCGCCTGGCTGCTGTTCTCGCCTGGCTGCTGTTCTCGCCTGGCTGCTGTTCTCGCCTGGCTGCTGTTCTCACCTGGCTGCTGTTCTCACCTGGCTGCTGTTCTCACCTGGCTGCTGTTCTCACCTGGCTGCTGTTCTCACCTGGCTGCTGTTCTCACCTGGCTGCTGTTCTCACCTGGCTGCTCCCAGGAGGTGGACCACCTGTACCTGAGCATCTTCGAGCTGCAGACCAGCATCGGCGGACTGGAGGACCAGATCTCTCTCTCCAAGCAGGTGTACGATGCTGTGAGTCTCAACACTGTGTCACCATCTGTTCTAATATTACGTAGAGTATTTCAGTCAGGTTTTGTGGTGTCAGTTATGTTTCTGTATGTGTGGTTTGTAGTCTTCACTGCAGTTGCAGATCAGGACATTTTTTTCCACTCTGTTCGTCCCTTCAGACCCCCCCCCCCCCCCCCCCCCCCTCCTCCCTTCTGCGCTACATTAAAATGTCTCCCCATCAATTATGGAGATTCAGACAAGCTGGGAGGCAGCTCTAACCGCTAGGCACCAGTCACCTCACACACACACACACACACACACACACACAACGATGATCAGTGGAAAAGCTGCACACATTTTACAGTTTTCACCACAATTAGCAATTCAGTTCCCTAGGTCTGTGACTCATTCTAAAACAGCTGTGGTAGTTTTGTTTACTCTGTGACCAGCATCAATATTTTCCGTAAGTAGTCAGAGTGGGATTGAAAGGGCACATACCTTGCATGATGATAAGGCTACCATAACTGTGTATAAACAGTGTAATGACTTGAGAAAGCACAAGTTAATTTTAAGTCTCACAGTAGCCCCAAAGAAATCATTGCTTTCCTGGTTTGCTGAGATGACAGTGTGTTTCCTGTGTTAACACGCGTCCTGTTGGCTGTGGTCTGTCAGAAAGTGAAGGAGGTGAGGAACATTGTGACAGGCAGTGTGAAGTCGGCCTTCTCCATCTCCGTGGACAACACGGCGCAGGCCCAGGACCTGACCTCAGCCCTCGCAGACGTCAAGTCCCACTACGAGGCTCTGGCCCAGCGCAGCAAGCAGGACGCCCTGCTCTCTGTACAGGACAGCGTACGTGGGAGAGGGAGGGAGGGAGGGAGGTAGGGAGGGAGGTAGGGAGGGAGGTAGGGAGGGAGGGAGGGAGGGAGGGGGAGGGGGGGAGGGGGAGGGGGGGAGGGGGAGGGGGGGAGGGAGGGAGGGGGGGAGGGAGGGAGGGAGGGAGGGGGGGAGGGGGGGAGGGAGGGAGGGAGGGAGGGAGGGAGGGGGGGAGGGGGGGAGGGAGGGAGGAATAAATGGAGGGGATGGATGTATGAACCGAGGGATGGACTGATAAATGGAGGGATGGATTGATGGATGGAGGAATGGATTATTCATCCCCAGGGATAAATTGATTTTTCCACTGTCGACATGCAGTCGTCAAGGATCCCATTAACGCTCCCTTAAGTGTCCAGCAGCCAGACCTGTTTAGGTCTTAGCATCGCCTTCACTGCTACAGTCATTCATACTGGTATACCTGCCTCTAGAAAATATTGATTCAGAGCCAAAATTAGACGTCACAATGTCCACCCTTTGTCATGGAACCCACAGTGGATGATCCATCCTCTCTGAGGCTCATTTCAGGTCCACACAATCCTGTGTGTCTGTCGCCTCCTAGTGGCTGCTTGAAGTACAGCAGCCAAACTCCCATGAAGGGGGGCAAACACGTAATCATTTACCCAAATTAGATAAATGAGAAGAGAAACAAATGTGTAATCGATCTGTTAATTCTCTCAGGCTCTCTCAGAAACACAAACTTCATAATGAGCTAATTTACGCTGGCTAACTTCCCCTCCATCTCCAAATCTCTCTCAGATTTCCATGATGTCGCTGTCGTCCCAGCCCAGCACCCAGAGCCTCACTCAGTCCAAGGAGGAGCTGCGAGTCTACAAGCTCCAGATCGATTCAGTTCAGAGAGAGATCGACAGGCTCAAATCCCTGGTAGGACCCCCCCCTCACCCTTCTGATTCTCACAACTGTTAAAATTATATGAAATATTTACGTACGATTATTGAGCTCAACGAGCCAAACGACAATTTCCTAAAGGAAACAAAAATCCTTCGGCGATAAATCGGAATCTTTATTTTCACGTTGGTTCGCCGCTCGCCCAAGGTGACGTCAGTAAGCACCTCCTGACTTTATTGCAGAACATCCAGATGGAGTCCCAAGTGGAGGAGGCCGAGTCTCACTCCTCCTCCCACACAGAGACGTACCACGAGCAGCTGCTCATCCTCAGGTCCCAGCTGGACGACATCCGCAAGGTAGCACACCACGCGTCACACGCTCTTTAACATCTGTTCTTGTCTTCTGACGTATAGTCACTGGACACATCAAGTCCCCTGAATGACTGGGACGTTCGTTTCTGTATTTCCACAAAGCAAATCACCCATTACGGACAAGAATACCAGGAACTGCTGGCCAGTAAAATGTCCCTGGATGTGGAGATCACAGCGTACAAGAAACTTCTAGACAGCGAAGAGAGAAGGTGAGTGGTGACCTGTTAACCTGCAGCTGGTGACAGAGTAGTCCCCCAACACACACACACACACCCCTCTACCCCCCAGCACGCACACACCCCTCTACCCCCCAGCACGCACACACCCCTCTACCCCCCAGCACGCACACACCCCTCTACCCCCCAGCACGCACACACCCCTCTACCCCCCAGCACACACACACCCCTCTACCCCCCAGCACACACACACCCCTCTACCCCCCAGCACGCACACACCCCTCTACCCCCCAGCACGCACACACCCCTCTACCCCCCAGCACACACACACCCCTCTACCCCCCAGCACGCACACACCCCTCTACCCCCCAGCACGCACACATCCCTCTACCCCCCAGCACGCACACACCCCTGTACCCTAGTTTGTGTGATAGATTAATGCGGGGGGGGGGGGGGGCTAGTTTGTAGACTAAGAAAAGGGAGACTGGCGTTGGTCACGGTTTGGAATGTAAGGGAGAAAACAGGACAACGGCACATGCTAACCCCTTTGGTCCTTTTTCGGACGTTTTCCATCCAAAACACACATACTAACACTTTTGGTCATTTCATCCAGAACACACATGCTGACCCCTTTGGTCATTTTTCTGTCGTTTTCCATCCAAAACACACATGCCAACCCCTTTGGTCATGCTACACATCGTTGTCTGCTTCTGGTCACCCCGACTCTGCGCACCCCTGGCTCCCGCTCGCATCAGCGTCTGGTTCTGGTCAACCCGCTCAGCAGCATGCAACCTCCTCTTTCTCTGGCCCACACACAGTCCTTTTCTCCCTTTATATACACGCTCCTCCAATCACCCCCAGATGTGCCAATCAGCGCTTAATTGTCTTTGCTGGGCCGATAGACCCCACTTATCACACCCTTTTGTCATTTCCCCTTTGGTCATTTACACACGATAACAGTAATGTAATGTAACAGTAATGTAATAACAGACATGAACTCAAATCTAATTTATTTTTATAGTTTTACAAGCAACTTCACAGAGACCCATATACCTTCCCCTATACATGCAAACTGATGTTGAGACACAAATATTTTGAGTACCAGATGAGTGTGAGGGGTGCGTATCAGACTGCTGCGTGTCAGTGCATGGCTGGGAAGCGTGGGATCAGCATGACAGGACAGAGAGACAGGTGGGATCAGCATGACAGGACAGACAGGACAGGCAGGTGGGATCAGCATGACAGGACAGACAGGTGGGATCAGCATGACAGGACAGACAGACAGGTGGGATCAGCATGACAGGACAGACAGGTGGGATCAGCATGACAGGACAGACAGACAGGTGGGATCAGCATGACAGGACAGACAGACAGGTGGGATCAGCATGACAGGACAGACAGACAGGTGGGATCAGCATGACAGGACAGAGAGACAGTAGACAGCATCACAGCCCACCTGACAACCAGGTCCAACAAGTGATTTCCCTTTCTGTGCTTCTGTGTTCCAGGATCAAGTCAGGTGGAGGCGTGACAGTGCACATGTCCAAGACAGCGACCGGTGGAGGTCTAACCCTTGGAGGAGGAGGGGGTGGAGGAGGAGGGGGTGGAGGTGGAGGTCTGGGTGGAGGGTACGGATTGGGAGGAGGTTTTGGCGGGGGTTACGGTGGTCTGGGAGGGGGGCTAGGAGGCTTGGGTGGTGGTGGGTTTGGAGGAAGCTTGGGTAGTGGTGGTGGGTTTGGAGGAGGGGGTGGTGGGTTCGGAGGGGGACTTGGAGGTGGAGCCAGCTCGTTCGGAGGGGGCAGCTACATGTCAAGCCTGAGCAGTAGCGCACGTAAGTACAGCCACACCTCCTGTGCTGTAGATCATGCTCCTGTAGGGAGACACTGGAGAGATACCCTCTTGTAGGGAGACACTGGAGAGATACCCTCCTGTAGGGAGACACTGGAGAGATACCCTCCTGTAGGGAGACACTGGAGAGATACCCTCCTGTAGGGAGACACTGGAGAGATACCCTCCTGTAGGGAGACACTGGAGAGATACCCTCCTGTAGGTATAAACCTAATAAGAGGTTGATCTCCAGGAGCAGGGTTGGACAGTAAACCTGTATGAGTATGATAACCAACATTGGTATTACGCAACATGTAGCCATCCTTGTGTAACTAGGAATATACAAATCATGTTGCTGTGTTAGGGTCATCTGATGCAAGCCGTGTTGTAAGATGTGTATTTGTGTTCCTGTGCAACCTGAGGTGTAACCCAGTGCTCCCTCTCCTCCAGTCTCCTCCACTATCTACTGAAGTCCTGCTCAATCTGCAGTCACAGAACAGAGGAAACTGTCGCACCACCTGAAATCAAATATGATTTGACTGTCTAGAGACTGTACCATAACCCAGGATTTGTAATAAATAAAGGAATTTAATCGCACAAGCGTTTGTGATATTGTGTCCGTAATACATCCAATCATATATACCACCAAAATAAAACCCACAAACCAGTGTTATATGCTTTAATTAGATGAAGGTCCAGCTGTTTACCTCTGCCACACATCATTACATTTATAGTACTGTAATACATGGTACTGTAATACAAAGGCCAATCAATTAAAAATCTGGGAGCTGTATAAATCACAAACGGGACAACCCAACACAAACCACTCACACACCTTCCTGAGAAGGCTCCAAAACACAGTCCATGATTTTGTATAAAAAAAACAGTTATTGACAGAAGCTCTCTCCACACCCCGGGGCTGAACACCTCCCACGTGTCCAAACTCCCAGCCTGTGGTCGGAGTCTCGCTAAGCCTCCGCTCACAGAAGCCCCCTCGGGGACTCGAAAGTTCCTAATGACAAACTTTCCAGTGGGAGGGAAGGAGAGGGTGAGAACTTGAAGCAGCAGGGTGGAGACTCTACTGTCCTCCTTCGCTTTGTTTTCTCTTCTGTTTGGAGGGCTTCTTCCCTGGAGGCTGGTTCAACTTCCCTGGAGACTGGTTCTTCTTTCCTGGAGGCTGGTTCTTCTTTCCTGGAGGCTGGTTCATCTTCCCTGGAGGCTGGTTCATCTTCCCTGGAGGCTGGGCCTTGGCCTTCTTGACTGGAGGCTGTGAAGGACCTTCTCCTCCTCCTGCTGCTCCAGGTCTTTTCCTCTTGTTTTTGTTCTTCTTCCTGCCCTCTCCTCCCCCAGTTTGGTCTGCGCTGGCCACGGCAGCGCCCTTCTCCGACACGGGCACTTGCTTCTTGCGGTTTTTGCGTTTCTTGCTTTCAGGAAGGAAACCTTTCTTCTTCTTCGCTGGAGCTTCTTGTTCCTGGACGTCTTGCTTGGTCTTCGGAAGTTTCGGCTTCCTGTCAAAACAAACACAAACAAACGCAGGATGATATTCAAGTACAGACACACTCCCCAATCATCAACACCTCACAACCACAAACCCTTACAGAGATAACGGAAGGGTTCTGTCATTGGTCATGTAGGTTGTGTGTTGTGATAGGCTGCTGGGAAGGTGACTCACTGGACTCCAAAGTGCTTCATGATGGCCCAGTAGATGTCGGCCAGCTGACCGCTCCTGAAGCCAAGGACCTGAGAGAGACACCGTAGCACACCCTGCACACGCTGGAGGTCCACCGGAAACTTCTGGAGAGAGACCCGGAATATATATATATATATAAATAAAAGAGAGAGAGAGAGACAAAAGAACAGGAGGTTAGTCAAATAGGTCATGAGCATTAACTTGTCAAGATAACATTTTAATGAAACATGAATGCATTGAAAAAAGTGATGTTTTCTGACCTGTTTGTTGATGATTTTGACCAGGGCGTTACAGAGCTCCAGAGCCTTGAGCACCTTCTCCTGGAACACCTTGTTCTTGCTCTGCACCGCCATCTCCTTCTCCACAGCCTCCAGGCTCTGAACATGAACACCAGGAAAATATGAACCTTTCACATCCCAGAAGCCTGCAACCTCGTCTTAGTACTGGACCTCATCCCGTTACACAAACTAAGACTTGTTTCTCAACTGCTTCACTGCTGTATGTCAATAAAGCTGATTCTGATCTGATGACGCTTCCAGCAGGTTTGTGAGGGGGGTGAGTCTGGTGTGAGGGGGGTGAGTCTGGTGTGAGGGGGGTGAGTCTGGTGTGAGGGGCGTGAGTCTGGTGTGAGGGGGGTGAGTCTGGTGTGAGGGGCGTGAGTCTGGTGTGAGGGGGGTGAGTCTGGTGTGAGGGGGGTGAGTCTGGTGTGAGGGGGGTGAGTCTGGTGTGAGGGGGGTGAGTCTGGTGTGAGGGGGGTGAGTCTGGTGTGAGGGGCGTGAGTCTGGTGTGAGGGGGGTGAGTCTGGTGTGAGGGGGGTGAGTCTGGTGTGAGGGGGGTGAGTCTGGTGTGAGGGGGGTGAGTCTGGTGTGAGGGGGGTGAGTCTGGTGTGAGGGGGGTGAGTCTGGTGTGAGGGGGGTGAGTCTGGTGTGAGGGGGGTGAGTCTGGTGTGAGGGGGTGAGTCTGGTGTGAGGGGGGTGCTCACCGTAGACAGCTGCTCCAGGACCCTGTGACACAGGTCTGTCCAGGGGGAGCCAGCCAGCAGAACCTGTACCTCCCTGTTCTGCACCGCCCCCAGGACCAGCGCTGAGGCCTGGCCCTGACACACAGAGAGAGGAGACACAGAGAGGGGAGAGAGGCACACACAGAAGAGAGAGAGCGAGAGAGGCACACACAGAGAGAGGCACACAGAGGAAAGAGAGCGAGAGAGGCACACACACAGAAAACAAATGTGAAACTCAACAGTCCATCGATCCACACCACAAATCATGAGCGTGTAAGTCCAGACCAACGCGTGTTAGAAGTGGTCTCATTGGCGTGGTTACCTGCTGGTGGTCGCGGACGCCAGCGGTGATGTGATCGACGGCGGTGTCCAACAGCTTCACACACAGGACCTGCAGGAGCAGAGGAACAACTCTAGAGGCTGGCTGGAGCTCAGAGCACTGGACTGCACATCCAGTCACAAGCTTAAATCCCCCGCAATGGATGAAAGCATCTGCTAAATTATTATACTGCTAAACCTATTATAATATTTAAACAACACGTCACAGAAGGTGAAGGAGGTGTGTGTGGAGGCCGTGTGTGTGTGTGTGGAGACCGTGTGTGTGTGTGTGTGTGTGGAGACTCACAGGGAAGCGTGTGAAGAGATCGGTGAACATGTGTCCTGTGAGCGGGCTCTTCCTGCGCGTCATGAAGGAGACCAGCGCCTCCTTGAACATAGCAGTCACCCTCTCCAGGTCCACACTGCCCAAGAAGCTCAGCTGGAGGCAGAGGGACGAGGGCGTCAGGTGGAGGCAGAGGGACGAGGGCGTCAGGTGGAGGCAGAGGGACGAGGGCGTCAGGTGGAGGCAGAGGGACGAGGGCGTCAGGTGGAGGCAGAGGGACGAGGGCGTCAGGTCGGCACTTGTGTTTATCAAACACGCCTGCTAATCAGTACATTACCAAACCCTGTACACACCTCTGATAACATTAATATATTATTACTACTGTAGTAGTAAGGGAGTCAGGTGGCTGAGCGGTTAGGGAATCGGGCTAGTAATCAGAAGGTCGCTGGTTCGATTCCCAGCCGTGCCAAATGACGTTGTGTCCTTGGGCAAGGCACTTCACCCTACTTGCCTCGGGGGGGAATGTCCCTGTACCTACTGCAAGTCGCTCTGGATAAGAGCGTCTGCTAAATGACTAAATGTACTACGACACTCAGAAAGGATCAAAGTAAACTAGTTTTCTTCTCTCGTGCCTTGTTGTTTATACGTGGCATAAAATGGTTAGTAAAGTGATGAGGGTGTTGAGTTTACCTTCTCTACTGTTAGGATGTCTGATTTGGTGTTCTCCTCAGAGGAGGGCGCCGCGCCCCTGAGAACCTTGACCAGGTACAGACACGCACTGGGACACAGGAGGAGAGGAACACAAGATGAAGGAGGTCTCTGCTTTCATAACACCTTCACAGCCTTCTGTTTGTTTCAGAATAACCTGTTCACGACACCAAATGTGGTTCATACGTTTCTTTCAAGATGAATACTGATCGAGCCGTAAGTGCTCCCATGGTTACCGCTACAATCTAGGTAGACTCACCTGAAGAAGTAGAGAGAGACGGAGGAGTCTGACAGCTTCTGGGTTTTGGTCAGGAGCTTCTCCAGAAGGTCGTGCAGCTCCGCCTGCCGGTCGCTCACCGTCCTGCAGTACAGCTTGGCCCTGCACAGCTGGTTCCTGGAAGACATGCTTGTTACAGACTGGACCGTTTCATTTGACATTAAGTTAAAAATAAATGTAGAAATGAACATTCAGGTGTCCTCGTGGAGCAGTTTGCAGAGGCACGAGGAGTAGTACGAGAACATTTGAAAAGGTATTTTTACAAGTAATAAAAATAAGTATAATGCTGTATACACAGTATATGTATTGATGGGTAGTTCATATCATCAAATATTTTATAAATTATAATATTTTACATTTAAAAATGTTTTTGAAAGTCCAGCAGAAGATCAAGGAGCAGAACTGGCGCACACACACACACACACACACACACACACACAGAGTGCACAGAAATGCCCTTTCTCAGTGTCTCGGTGGTCTGCGTCTGTGACGAGGCGTTGGCTTTCTACATGTGTCTGTTTGTGTATATCTGAGAAAGAGCAGCGGTGAAAGATGTGGTTTGTATAAATAAGCATGTATGTGACTCACTGGAGAAACAGCACATGGGCTCAGGTCTTACCACAGCAGCCGGGTTTGAATCCGGCCCGGGGCCTATGCTGCATGTCTCTCTCTGTGTGTCGTACCATTTACTTAAACAGACGTATGTATTCATGTATTTCACAGGTATTTATCTGAGTCATTTCTACCTGTATCATCACTATAGGCACCTGTGCGACCACCCTGCAGCGCCTCGTGAGTGTCTCGTGAGTGCTGAGGTGTTTCTAAAAGCAGGAGTGTGTCGTGAACACAGGTGTTTCTAAAAGCAGGAGTGTGTCGTGAACACAGGTGTTTCTAAAAGCAGGAGTGTGTCGTGAACACAGGTGTTTCTAAAAGCAGGAGTGTGTCGTGAACACAGGTGTTTCTAAAAGCAGGAGTGTGTCGTGAGCCTCGAGGTCACCTGAAGATGTCGGCCGCCTTGCGCAGGAAGTCCTGCTCCTGCTGGTCTGTGTCTGAGCTCATGCCTGCCTCGATCACCCCCAGCAGGGGCTCCACCATGCCCAGCACCAGGGGGCTGGAGCCCTGCCTGGACAGGAACACCTCCACCAGGTCCAGCACCTGCCAACACACAGAGCTTTCACTTCACACGCCGCAGGTGACATCATACCCATTACACACCGACCCTTTGTAATAGAAAAATGTCACGTTTAAATATCGTGACTGTACTACTACTGGTACCAAATGCATATTTGATAAAATGATATTATATGTGAAGAAGCGGTTTGTCTAGTTGTGTGGTTTAGATCAGTTAATATATGACAACATATTCCAACTAAGAACGGCAGAAAATCTTCCTGGTTCTGAGGAGGTACCTTGATCTTGAAGTCCCTCACTAGAACCTTCTCCTTGCGAGCGCGCTCCTTCTCGTGCTTCTTGGCCTCAGTTTTCTTCTTCTGCTCCAGGAAGAGAGCGGCGATGCTGCCGTCCAGGTTCATCATTGCCTCGTCATCCATCTCCTCGTCCTCGCTGCCGTCGCCCTCCGTGGCCTGGGGAGACACGCTGGATGTTACCTCGCTGTTTAGTGTTCACGTTAGACTACACTCCACAAAACTCCTTATGACACGCTTCACACTCAACCAGACTGACTTATAATACATGAATGAATGAATGAATTGATCATTCATCTTTTCAAAATAAAAAAACAAACTCAAAAATATAGGAGGCACCTACCAGGGCATTCTGGTTCTGCAAGACCTTCATCAGCTCTATACGGAAGTTCTGATCCACCTCTGCTGTCTCCTGCATGGGCTCATCTTCCTCCTCCAACTCCTCATCATCATCATCATCATCGTCATCATCGTCATCCTCGTCCTCGTCTGACTCATCTTCTGATGCGTCAGAATCTTCCTCCTCAGGTCAGAAAGGAAATCACACAGAATTAGCTTTAGCATTCATTTCCACTTTGGTTCAAGTTCATCAGCATTTTTATTCATATAAACATTCATATAAAGTCCAGGTAACAGCCACACCCTCACCTCCATGTCTTCATCCTGGTCGTCGTCTTTGCTTTTCTTCCCGTCGTCGGTCACCACCACGGCGCTATCCTCCTCATCCTTGTCCGGGTCCAGAACCTTCCAACCACAACCGCACGATTAGTGAAACACAGCCTCAGTCACTGAGGAAAGCCCTGAATAACATCCTGTACTGAAAACAAGCATCTGAGGCACTTCTAGATATTCAGCTTCAACGGACATTTTAGGGCCAAATGATCTTTATTATTATTTTAATAATGAAAATGCACCCGTTCTGTGACTTAACGGCCAATGAAGATATCTAACGTGATGAGTATTTCTCTCTCGTCGCCCCCCTCATGCCCCCCCCTCATGCCCCGGTGCAGCTGCCACCTACGTCCAGGATGGCATTGAGCGCGCGGGCCGTGACGTGAGGGCAGATGTCCGTGAACACGGTCTTGCAGACCTGCCGGATGTGACGGCTGGGCTGAGAGAGCAGCGACAGCAGGATGTCCACCACCACCTCCGCCCAGTGCGGCTCCTCCTCCTCCCCCTCCGCTGCACCCACACGGACAGGAACATCCGTCAGCACCGCTCTCACAACTACCATTTGTATTTTGTGATTGTATAATGACACGGCACATCCAGCAGTAAGGTGAGGTCGTACCTCCTGACTTCTTCCTCCTCTTGGACTTCCTCTCCTGGGCCTTCTGCATGCAGCTCTGCAGGTCTGTCATCAGCTCCACAAAATCATCCGGAGCCTTGAGAAGCAACACACGCATGATCTCCCAGCTGTCACCAAACACGCCTCCCCTCCTCCCCCCCAGACGGGCTCACCTTGAACAGGTGGATGCCAACGAGCAGGAAGAGCTGCTGGAAGACCCGCCCCTCCGGGCTGTTGGCTTTCTCTGCTCTCTTCCTCAGCGTTGCCACTGACGACAGCATGCTGCAGGGGCGGACACACAGATCAGTCTCACCGCTGCTCCGACATCACTGACGGAACTCTGGACCGCAGTGTGATGTCATGCAGGGTCAGGTGGATGTATCTGGCTCTGTTGTCATGGTGACACGCAGGCAGGTGTGCTAAACCGCGGAGGTCTGATAACTGCACTGCATCTACCTCCATCCCTCCATCCCTCCATCCCACCATCCCTCCATCCCTCCATCCCTCCATCCCTCCCCCTCTGTGCCCCCAAGCTGCTGTGCCTCCCAGCATGCGTCAGCTACCTGTCCCAGGCCTGTCTCTGCAGGGTGCTGAAGGGCCGCAGGGAGCAGGCGTGCTGGGGCTGCTTCAGCAGGCTGTCAGCAAACTGCACCAGGAAGTAGATCCACATGGAGCCGTCCAGACGCACCCCGCGGACACGCCGCTGGTTGAGGGCCTCCGTCTCCAGGGAGACCCCCAGCACGGGCAGGTGGTTCATGTGCTGCAGGATGCTGGAGGAGGCAAGATCATTTAGAAAGCTTATTTGACAACGACAAGCGATGGCCAAAGTGCTGTATGGTCAGAGTAGCAAGGTGTGTGTGTGTGTGTGGTGGTGGGGGTTACGTGAGACAAACATCTGTCAGATTAAGAGAGGTGTGTGTTCCAAAAAACATGTCAACTTGAACAAGATGTAATAATATCCAAACACACTTTACCGATGCAGTTTGCTCGAGGTTGCTCTCTTAAAACGATAAATCTCTCACCCAAAGCAGCCGTTGACGAGCACAGCGCGAGTGCGGTCGTCCAGAGGTACGGAGAGGACGCCGTTTGTCTCAGGGATGTCTGGAGTGGCCTTCGCTGCACTGAAGAACGCGTGGAAGAACACAAACCTGGCAAACATGACAGCAGCAGTTAGCATCAATGCTAACACCAAAACACAATGCCAGCAGACCAGTGACAGGGACCAGAGCGGAGCTAGCTCACCTGGCAATATCCATCACCAAATCCTCCTCCTTCTTCACTTGGCTGTTCTCCACTATTGAGACGAGGCGTGGAATGATCCATTTCCGCAGACGGAATATGGAGCTCTCTTTCCTGTGGGCAATCAGGGATTTCATCGACTTGAGGTACTTTAGGTAGGAGATACAGAATAGGGGTCCTAACCATAGGAACCTAGATATACAGTTCAATACAAGGCTTCCTAAACGTGTGTGTGTATATATATATATATATATATATTCACAAAACTCTGCAGGAGCTTAAAGACACTCCTCACAGTCTCTGTACTCACTGGCCTCCCTCCTCCTGGTTCTCCTTCTGCCTGCGGGTGCTGAAGTCCAAACAGGCGTCCATGTGTGGGTGGAGGAACATGTCCTGGAGCCAGGACACGTAGCTCCGGAGGACCTGGGGCTGAAGGTGAGACACCACCCTCCACACGGAGGGCACCACCGGGTAGCCCTGGTTGGTGAGCAGGGAGAAGCCCTTCATCACAGCCATCTGTTTGTCCTCGTCCGGGCAGCCGCGCAGGAACTCGCCCACGTTGGTCTCCATCTCCGGGGCGAACTTGAAGCGGTCAGGGAGCTGAGGGGGGGGGATGTCAGTCGGGGACATTGAGCATGTCGGTCGGGAACATTGAGCACTCTCACAGAACATCCACTCAAACTAAACTAGCGTGGATGTAAAACTGCCTTTGTTTGTTTGGACGTTAGCTACATTCATTTAAACAATGTATTATTACAAATATAAGTAATTATGAAATATCATAATGATCTAGTATCAATATATTGCGTATATAATGTTGGTTATGTCCTTCATCACTAACATGTACTCTCGAGACGCTCCTCTCTGTTCAGTAGAGGAGCTGAGAACTGACCTGGGCAGAGACCACGTGTTCCCCGTAGTGCCTCATCACATCCCCGGACAGCACCTGCTTGATCTGGGACAGGGACAGCAGGGGCAGGGCACTGCCCAGCAGACGGAACGCCAGGTAACTGGGGGGCGTGGCCAGACACAACGAGAGGTAAGACTTTCTCACCAGGAGTTGCTCACAAGTACTAGAGGATTCTCCCCTTGCACATCAACTAGCATGGTGTTAAAAGCATTTTGGATATTTCAGAGAAGCTTGGTAATAGTTCTAATGTTAATATGATATTTATTTCTAAAGCGTTGTCTGCTAGCGTGTGCTTACTGTGTGTGTGTGTGCTTACTGCATGTGTATGTGTGCATGTGCTTACTGTGTGTGTGTGCGCTTACTGCGTGTGTATGTGTGCATGTGCTTACTGCGTGTGTATGTGTGCATGTGCTTACTGTGTGTGTGTGTGTGTGCTTACTGCGTGGGGCCCGGCGGGTCTTTGAGCATGCCGTTGATGATGGTCTCGTTCCAGAAGAGCTCGAAGTTCTTCTCCTTCAGAGACACCTGCAGGAGGTCGAGAGCCACGCCTGGGAGCTGCTTGTCCTTCTTCACCGAGCGAGCCGCGATCCTCATCACCTCCGTCAGCCTGGGAGGAGGGAGAGGAAGAGGGGGGAGGAAGGATAGAACACAAGGTTGGTAAGGACAGACAGACACTCCTTTTCAAGCTTCATCTCAACTAACTACTCTTAGATGCTATAAGCTGTGATCGGAAAACAGTGACCCCAAAAAATATACATAATTTGACATCATTAAATGAAAATGCTGAAGTGACCCACTTGGGGATGTTGTCGGGGGTGACGATGGTGGAGGTCCCCAGCAGCTTGTTGAGCTTCTTGGGCTTGAGGACCTGTGGGAAGCGCTGGAGGGCCACCAGCAGCAGCTGCAGCTGCTCTGGGGTGCTGAAGGCCGATGAGAGGTCACTCTTAAGAGCCCTCAGCAACACCTCCTCAAACACCTCCACGGGGGTCTGCCACACACACACACACCAGACACAGACAGAAAAAAAGAACTCTTTATGATAACAATAACCACGGTAGATCAATCCAAGTTTGAAGGGAAATGAAAGTGTGAGTAGATCCTTGAACTCCTGCTGTACTTCCTACTTGTACAGCGCTCAGGCTAAGGTTTGTCCAGCATCAGTTACCTCGTTGAGGATGTCCACCATGGTCTTCCTAGGAAGATCCTTCAGGTGTTCCCTGTGCTGAGAGAGACTCTGGAGGAGCTGCACACACTGCAACACCACCTGGGGTTCCTGGAACACACACACACACGTCACATACAGGTCACACAACAGCACACAAACAAGCTGCACTTCTTTATAAAATATTAAAATAAAAAGTCTTACCTTGGAGAGACGGTTGGACTGAGAGAGGGCAAGCACACCAAAGAAGTTTCCAAACAACGCATTTCTGATCAGTTTCTGCAGACGACACACACACACACACACACACACACACACACAAGGCCTGACAGTTAGCCCCGGGTCTACAGCTTGCAGAAGCAGCTTCAGCTGAGAAGAGGAGTCTGTTTACCTTCTTAACAGTCTCCAGGTTGTGCTTCTCTTTTATTAGATCCAGAGCGCTCTGCAGAGGAACATCTTCAAACACGCTCAGAACCTGAAATCCACAAACACGTTAGCATATTTTGCTCTATGGTAACTGAGATGAATATATAATTTGATAGATATGTCCGAATTCTTGCTTTGAAGACGTTTGAGTACCTGACATTTTAGGGGAGAATTATTTTAGATAATAACAATATGTTCATTTTGCGCTACATCCATAGCAACATACACAACAGTAGGATTTGAACCTGCTACGTCTTCTGTAGTCAAACGCTCTAACGCTGAGCTATACCGACTATAGCTGTACCCCAGGCGACATGTGTTACCTACCTGACCCAAAGCCAAGCTGAACCCGGGCCTGGCAATCTCCCTGGTGTGGCCCAGCCCGTCTACCAGCCTCTTCAAGGTGTACTTCAACTCATCAGGCTGAAACAAATATGCAAAAGACACATTATAGATCAAGATTATAGAAGCGGCGGCCACTGTCAGTGGCACTAACACAGAATACTTCAGTTATTCGGTCCGTTTAATGGAAAGTTGGAAGGCTAGCTTTGAGGGGGAAAATAGTCATTTCATACAGTTTGACAACTCAGTCAACTGTCCTGTGAATATGAACTGTCGGGATCTGTGCCGTGGGGAACCCCGCTAAGTCTGGTGTCTTTAAACACAGAAAACACACGTGGCCGGTGTGACGTATAGTTGCAGCAAAGTTGAGTTAGCTTAGCCAGCTAGCGGCCTGACATTATTAGTAAACTAGCTTACATTTGTTTGAATACGTTACATACGTATTTTCTCCACACCACCCACTCAAGAATTTTGCAAACGAGTCAATGTTTGAAACAGTACACATGCCAAGTTAGCAACTAGCGATCTAGCTAGCTGAAAATATACACGTACCTTATTACTGTTTTTTAAATACTCTACGAGATTCTCAATCGCTTTTAATCGTATTTCCTGTTCGGATTTTGCAATGTCCCAGAAGAAGTCAAGGAACTCTCGATTCTGTAAGAGAATACCCTTGGCATCTGTTACTTTTGGTCGCACTGGCTCTGTTTCTATCTCCCCCATGTCTGCATGCATTACATTAGCCATGCAAGATCCCCGTGTGAGTTTCAGAGAGAAACGTGCTTGACCCCAGAACAGAGTACTTCCGGGTCTAGCGGAAATGAACAACATGCCATAAATTCGTAACTTGTAAATATTTACAAACATTAACTATTATAAGTATATATTATAACAATTATAAATTGGAGTATGAATGTAATATGTTCAATGTATTTAGTTGTTTTAATGATGGCAATATATTTTACTAGATTACTTCTGTGAAAAGTAAAACGTAGGCTAGAAAGGCGGGAAAAACGTAATCCTTATACAATTACTTTTAAAATGATAGGCCACGTTATTATCCAACTCTACATCATTTGAGAGTGTCACTGCCTGCTGGCTGTTTTTCTGTGCGACCTTATTGAAACCCCAAAAGCATAGACACCCACTGTGAGACTTGGGTGGATGAAAAAACTCCGGAGAAAGAAATATTAACAATTTAGGCCATGCATCAAGACTAGTGACACAGACACGGGATGCGAGAATCCATCTGGCAAGTTATTCGTTGTGCCCGAACTACATGGTTCAGTAGAGGTCTATTGGTTAAAGTTAACCCGTGATACGATCACCTGCCAGTATTTTTTTTAAGTGCCAATCCTTTTCCAAACAGTTTTCAAGGCGGATTTACCAGATATTTATGTGTTACAAACAATCTGGCAAGTCTGATCTGTCTGTTTGGACTGCTCCTGAGCAGTTTGCTAATAATAAGGTTTAAAGGGAAGCTGTTGTGGCCTATTAGAGCAGATTTAGTCTGGGGGTGATATGTGAAGATCTCAGCGACTGAGAGTTAGACATGTCTGAAGTGCAAAGACTGAACCACTAGAGATAAATAGACAAATGGACAATCAAATCCAGTGTGCGCTGCAGAAGTCCAGTGTGCTGTACGCCATGAAACAGGGTTATAAAAAGAAAAAATAAGAAAAAAAGTGTAACAAAATTAACAACAAACACTTTATATTTCTTCCCTCAGAGAGGCACAGTGCGGGGGCAGGGCCGTGGGGGTCGGCTTGTGTACCTGTCCAGCGAGCCGGGGACGGATGTGGTGGTGTTCAGTTTGAAACAGGAAGCCTAGCTTTCTCGCAGCCTCTCATCTGTGTGAGGTTGTCAGTGAGCGGCGACGCAGCCTGGAAAGGCTTTACTGAAGGTAATAAAATAAAGTTAAATCTGTCTGGAGTAGCCGGTAAAACGAATGTAGAAGACGGGTAGATCGTTTTTGAGTTGAAATACGATGAAAAGTGTTTTGTATTGCTGATGATGGTGTCCTCTGATATATTTTCCTTTAAGGGTCTTAGAAGTTGTATGCTTCTCTGATAAATGTCAACATAATTTACATTTACTAAATTAATTTTTTGCGAGATACAGTCAGGACTCTGCATTATATATTTATCTCCGTTATTTATGACCTTAAATATTAGAATGAACATTCTGTTCCCCTCATCCATTAAACCTGTTCACTAATCCGTGGATTTTTTATTTTATTTTTTGAAATAGTTTTATTAACACGTTAAATGTTAGAGAGTGTATTTATTCAATGTTTTATAGCCTTGCAATGGTCTGTATGTGCTTAGCTTTACTACAGACAGTTTCCAGGAAGGACCTGGGCACTTTTGTTGGCACAGTTGTCGCTTAAGCTGAGCTTTGACACGGTTTCTTTGGCTGATAGAAGTGCTTCCTTTCCCCTGTGGTCAGTCAGACTGACCTGAAATCACACAACCTTGACTGTGTTCTCAGAAGGCAGAGAATGCAGAGCTGGAGACTTGAAATTAATTTTGTAGCATGTAGTAAAACAATGATATGATTAAAAGACACACATGATTAATCAAACCCAGATGAAAGAAAGACACGTGTCCTGGTTCTTTTGTTTCAGATATGCAAGCCATGTCCAGCCCTGACTGGCCTCTCCTGGCCAGCATCTCTGTGGCTTCTCTCTCTCTGTTTTCTGTTTTATGTCTTTGGTGCAAAAAGAAGCACAGTGAGTAATCGTTATTGTTTTATACGTTAACATATATTTTGTAATTTAGGCCATTACCTTATTGTCTCATGAACATTTCCAAATGTATTTTGTGAAAGCCATTATTGGAACAGGCGCCACAGTTATATTGCACAACTGTTGAGTTACACAAGACAAGAAAAAAAACAAATGTTCCTCTCTGACAGGGTTGATACAGGAGAATCACATCTATGACCCTCAGGTGTTGTAAGTATAATGAATGACTTATTAACTATATTAAATTATACTTCATCACAATTCACAAATGCTCAATAACACTGGGAAGAAAATACAGTGTCTCTCATGAAGTATAATAAAATGAATTATTTTCAAACAATCTCAACCTGTTGTAATGTTCATGACCTGCTTTACACAGCCAGCGTGAGGGAAGCAGATTTGCAGTAACGCGATCTAAGACAGGTGAGCAATATCTATCAACCCTACATCTCTTATTTTATATTTACATTTGACAGTATTGATCGCTATTAAGCATTAACACAATATCTGATTTGTGAAATGGTTTTAGACGAATAGGCACATTAATACAGTTTAATCTGTCTTTTCTAGTCATACGGCCAAACCAAATAATGCGCCAGTTGCCATTAACACCTCCAGAGTAAGTATCATGTGAAGAGTACAATTCCTCTATGAATATGATCCTTAAATGGACATTTTATAGCAAACATTTCATCACCTCGAATGAATGTAACAAAACCAAGAGCATCTTTTACAAAGGCAGGGAACAACGTGTGAATGTTGCGTGTAAAAATTTTTGGTGCCTTCAACGGCTGTGAAAATTACCCTCTATTTGTTCTAGAAGGTATTGGTTTTGGAATTTCCAGTAAAGGTAAAAATAAAAATATATGCATGCAAAGGAACTATCACTTCAAGTATTTAATGTTTTCAGGGAGCCCGTGACGTTACAGACACAAAGTTCACAAGGTAAGCTTTTCAGCAACTGGACATTTCCATGGAGTGAACTTAACATTCGACAAAACATACATTGAGATTGTACATTAAAATGCTTTCAGTTTCTGTAAAATATATAGTAAGTTAATATTTACCACACATGTATGTGTGTGTGGATGTGTCTGTAGGCGTATATTTGAGATAAAATGGTTTGGTGATGAATGTGAAATGGGTTCATCATCACCTTCTGCTTGTGGGTCAGATGGCTGAGCGGTTAGGGAGTCAGACTATTAATCAGGAGGTTGTTGGTTCGATTCCCGGCCGTGCAAAATGACGTTGTGTCCTTGGGCAAGGCACTTCACCCTACTTGCCTCAGGGAGAATGTCCCTGTACTTACTGTAAGTCGCTCTGGATAACAGCGTCCGCTAAATGACTAAATGTAAATGTTTTAAACCACAACGTACTTCAGACTTCACCAGCCCCTTACACATTCAGTTTCATGACCAAGCCATTCCCTTTCTGAAGCATGACATCATTTTTCATCACTTATAGCGAAAATAAATAAACATAAATGGAAGACATTTTACAAAAAAATACAACAATTCCCTTTTCTTATTAAACAGAAAGGCACCATACACAAGCTAGATAGAAAGTGATAGAACTGTCTAACTGAGTGAACTGATTTTTTCATATTTAGAAAAGAAGACACAAGAAGACAAGTACAAATATCAAAATGCTCACGATGGTAAGATCCATAACATGGATGTATTACAATATATAGTGCACAATCCATCTGAGTACTGATTTAGATGTCATCTTTTACCAATCAACAACTCACTTTTTTTGTTACTTTAGCTACGATGGGAACCTGTGAACCTACATATGTGTAAGTGGACATCATCACATAAGGCATGTTCTGAACAACAGAACGTTGTACATTTACAGTAATTCGTTTCTGTGTGTGTGGTCTTTGCAGAGATCCTATTCCTGCCCTAGTTTACCAGAACATTGATGAAACCATGAATACAGACCAGAGGGACTCAGAGTCGGGTAAACAAGTGTTCATGTTTTTGTGCTCAACTGTGAAGAGATTTTAGATGGCATTGTTTTTGTAAGACTTCACTGTTGATTGTCCTCACTTGCTGTTTTGCTATCTGATTTATGCAGCATTTTAAAAGTCATCTATTAAACTAAAGACTGCGTTGCATGTATAGGAAACACTAGTTCCATTACAGTACATGGCTTGTAAGGTCAATGGAAAAGTTACACAAACAAATGAGGGGGAGGCTAAACAAGCATGTTTGATCTGCAACAAGCAAGACAAAAGATGAACCATACTATTACCAAATGAATATTTTTCTCTGTTCCTCTTGAGAAATTGAGAACTTTGAATTAACAGTTGTTTCACATTACATGTTAACCTATTCTTGCCTCTTCAGACACTGAACAATGTCCATACGAGAATGTTTTCCCCTCGTTACCTTTGAGCGACACCATGAACAGCAATAATGGTATGTTGGCTAATGTTGCAAATAGGATCAACCCTTTTTAATAAGCAGGATATCCTGAAAGATAAATCTTCATCTTAATTTCAGTATCAGTATGAAAAAGGTGTTAATCCACTAAAACGGCACAACCCTGAACTGGAAGATTTGAAAGAAAAAAAGTGTATTATGTCGTGAATACAATTTATGTTTTTGTTGGCAAATAAGTAGGCTTTACAATATGTTGTTTGACACAAAAAAAATCACTACTTGATCAATCTTTTGTTTTCTGACACCCACAGATGGGTCAGACTACGAGAACTCAGAGTTCCTGGAGCAGGTGAAGAGGGACCAGGAAGATGGTATGTTCTACTGGACACACAACCAACCCACTGCTGTACTAGGACTACACACACACACACACACACAACCAACCCACTGCTGTACTAGGACTACACACACACACACACACACACCCAACCCACTGCTGTACTAGGACTACACACACACACACACACACACACCCAACCCACTGCTGTACTAGGACTACACACACACACACACACACACCCAACCCACTGCTGTACTAGGACTACACACACACACACACACACACACACCCAACCCACTGCTGTACTAGGACTACACACACACACACACACACAACCAACCCACTGCTGTACTAGGACTACACACACACACACCCTCTCCTCATTGCTGTACTAGGACTACACACACACACACACCCTCTCCTCATTGCTGTACTAGGACTACACACACACACACCCTCTCCTCACTGCTGTACTAGGACTACACACACACACACACCCTCTCCTCATTGCTGTACTAGGACTACACACACACACACTCTCCTCATTGCTGTACTAGGACTACACACACACACACACCCTCTCCTCATTGCTGTACTAGGACTACACACACACACACCCTCTCCTCATTGCTGTACTAGGACTACACACACACACACACTCTCCTCATTGCTGTACTAGGACTACACACACACACACCCTCTCCTCACTGCTGTACTAGGACTACACACACACACACACCCTCTCCTCACTGCTGTACTAGGACTACACACACACACACCCTCTCCTCACTGCTGTACTAGGACTACACACACACACACACCCTCTCCTCATTGCTGTACTAGGACTACACACACACACACCCTCTCCTCACTGCTGTACTAGGACTACACACACACACACACCCTCTCCTCACTGCTGTACTAGGACTACACACACACACACACCCTCTCCTCATTGCTGTACTAGGACTACACACACACACACTCTCCTCATTGCTGTACTAGGACTACACACACACACACCCTCTCCTCATTGCTGTACTAGGACTACACACACACACACCCTCTCCTCATTGCTGTACTAGGACTACACACATACACACACTCTCCTCATTGCTGTACTAGGACTACACACACACACACCCAACCCACTGCTGTACTAGGACTACACACACACACACACCCTCTCCTCATTGCTGTACTAGGACTACACACACACACACCCTCTCCTCATTGCTGTACTAGGACTACACACACACACACCCTCTCCTCATTGCTGTACTAGGACTACACACACACACACACTCTCCTCATTGCTGTACTAGGACTACACACACACACACACTCTCCTCACTGCTGTACTAGGACTACACACACACACACCCAACCCACTGCTGTACTAGGACTACACACACACACCCCCAACCCACTGCTGTACTAGGACTACACACACACACACACTCTCCTCACTGCTGTACTAGGACTACACACACACACCCCCAACCCACTGCTGTACTAGGACTACACACACACACACTCTCCTCACTGCTGTACTAGGACTACACACACACACACCCCCAACCCACTGCTGTACTAGGACTACACACACACACCCCCAACCCACTGCTGTACTAGGACTACACACACACACACACACTCTCTCCTCATTGCTGTACTAGTAACTGAAATTGACCCTTTTCCATCTCACAGATGAACCCGACTATGTGAATGCAGATAATGAAGGTAGTGGTTGATCTGGAAACCACCCAACAAGTGGGAAGTGACTTCTTCTATAATAATCTGACAGCTCAGAGGTCCAGGCCTACGGACGGATCTGCTGCCACCTAGTGTTCCAACCTGTAATAGTCTTTACTTTGACCTTGTGATTAATAATTCCACTTCTGCTCTGTAAATAAATATTTTTTATTTGTTGTTGATGAATTAAAGCTAAAAAAAATTAAAAACATTAGTCATGATGTATAGAAAAGGCCATTTATTACAGATATTTTCATGAAGGGGATTGGGGTTTAGAATAATCTAGATATTAAGGTAGAACGGGGGGGGGGGGGGGGGAGGAGGGGGTAAGCAGGGGGGTGGTAGGCGTGTGGGAGGGTAGATGGGGGTGTTAGGGGTAGATGGGGCTAGGGTTAGCTGGCAGCAGGAGGCATGGTCTTGCTACACAGGCGTCCCAGCAGCCCAGCCATCTGCAGGAGGGAGTTGACCCCCTCAGCCACCTTCATGTGGGTGTAGCCGATCTCCTGTGAGAGGGACAACACCACATTATGTTCACTACACGTAGAGGACACTTTCGTCCCTCTGCTGGGGTCGTGGTCTCCCCAGACGGGCGTGTCCCCAGACGGGCGTGTCTGCTGCTTCTCACCTTGATGAACTCCAGCTTCAGGTACTCGGCCATCTGGAAGGTCTTGCACACCCTGAAGATGTTCCCAATGATGTCTTCAGGAGAGTAGCCCAATGCCCACAGCTGCTCTATGATCTGACGAGATACACACACACACACACGCTCACTTCCTGCTTCAGAGGACTTCACTTCCTTCTTCAGAGGGACTTCCCCCTGACACAGTCTCAACACGCACCTCACCTCCACTCACTACTCTTCCATCTGAGAAAGGGGGCTAAAGAAAGGCACTGAAGGTGAGTTTGGTACCTTGTACGCCTCTTCAATGTTGGCGTTGACACAATGCTCCAGCATGCTCTTCACCAGCAGGGGGTGTGGTTCATCACACACCTAAACACAGAACACAGGGCCCTGTCACTCCAGGACAGCACTCAGAGCTCGGATGAAACAGCCCTCTTCATCTGACAGGTCGTCACACCCAGTGTGAGGAACGATACCTTGAAGACATTTTCACTGTTGATGAAGCCAAACCCAGAGTTGGTGGACTGCAGGTTGTTAAGGGCCTGAGAACAGAGACATGAAGCCGGAGCATTTACAACTGCACGTGTTCACATGTAAACACCAGATTAAAGCACAGGCTAGGTTGTTCACATGTCAACACCAGATTAAAGCACAGGCTAGGTTGTTCACATGTAAACACCAGATTAAAGCACAGGCTAGGTTGTTCACATGTAAACACCAGATTAACCCTTGTGTTATCTTCGGGTCGTTCTGACCCATCAGTCATTGTGACCCACTGTCGTATTGCGACAAATTTACCTCATACAAAAACAAAGTGAAGCATTTTCTTTTAACTGTCGGGCTGTCTCAGACCCCCCACATTGCAATGGTTAAAAGAAAATTATTTTTATTTGTTTTTGTATTGGGTGAAATTGGGTAAACACAACGATGGTTCGTTGTGAACCTTTGGGTCATGTGACCCGAAGGCAGCACGAGGGTTAAAGCACAGGCTAGGTTGTTCACATGTAAACACCAGATTAAAGCAGAGGCTAGGTTGCCTCGAAGAACCTCTGAGAAAATCATCTCAAGGTCAAGTTACAATTACAAAGCTGTCCTCTATCAAGTAACCTGTTAGAGGTGACAATTTCTCACCAATGTGCTGAGCTTGGTTCACCTGTCCACATCACCTATTCTAACCCCCATCTCCTCTACCTCCCTTCCCCATCACCTCTTCTCCCCGCCACCTCCTCTACTGTCCTCCCTCACCTCTTCTAACCCCCATCCACCTCTCCTCCACTCTGCCACCCCTCCTCCTCCCCACCTGTCTCATGTCCCCCTGGGCGGTGAAGATGATGGCCTCCAGGCCGTCATCGGTGGTCAGCAGAGCCTCCTTCTCCACCACGTCCAGCAGCCGGGCCATGATCTGCTCGTCCCTCAGCTTGCTGTAGCGCAGCACGGCACAGCGAGACTGGATGGGCTCTGGAGGACATCACATCACAGAGGTCACACACACACACACTGGAGAACACCATCACATCACAGAGGTCACACACACACACACTGGAAAACACCATCACATCACAGAGGTCACACACACACACACACACACACACACTGGAGAACACCATCACACACAGAGGTCACACACACACACACACACACTGGAGAACACCATCACACACAGAGGTCACACACACACACACACACTGGAGAACACCATCACACACAGAGGTCACACACACACACACACACTGGAGAACACCATCACATCACAGAGGTCACACACACACACACACACTGGAGAACACCATCACATCACAGAGGTCACACACTCACACACACACACACACACACACACTGGAGAACACCATCACACACAGGTCACACACACACACATTGGAGAACACCATCACATCACAGAGGTCACACACACACACTGGAGAACACCATCACATCACAGAGGTCACACACACACACACACACTGGAGAACACCATCACACACAGAGGTCACACACACACACACACACACACACACACACACACTGGAGAACACCATCACATCACAGAGGTCACACACACTGACCCTACACTGGAGAACATCCCATAAAAATATAAGAGATTCTGTCTATTATAACTACCTGTGACGAGGGTGTTGTGTTGTAGCACGGGGTATATTATGGGATGTCTAGGAGCTTGACCACACGTTTGTATGGAGTCACACTCACCAATGATCTTGTCGGAGGCGTTGCAGGCCAGGGCGAAGCGGGTGGTCTTGGAGTAGATCTCCATGGTCCTTCTGAGGGCTTGCTGCGCCCCATCTGTCATACTGGGATCAGGAAAGGTACAGGGGGGATTTGAACCTTGGAGCTCTTTATGTGTGGACACATCATTAGATGTACATCAGTGAACAATCCGTTTACAGCATACAGGTCGTTAGCATACCTGTCTGCCTCATCGAGAATGACGATCTTGTGTCGCCCTTTCGGGAGTGTGACTTTCTGTTGAGCGAACATCTTGATTTTGTTCCTGACCACATCGATACCTCTGAAAGGATGAGGGATGTCGCTCACTTTAGACTCCGATACAAGTATTCAAACCGGGCACCACATGGAAACACCAAGACTTTAAATTGTTTGTTTGTTGTTTTTTTGTACCTGTCATTAGAGGCGTTCAGCTCTAAGACGGCATCCTTCATGGACGACCCGAGGAGAGCCCTGGCTAGACAAAGGATACTGGTGGTCTTACCTGTGCCAGGTGGACCCTAACAACACACACATTGTTAACCGTTCAGTAAATTACATTGTGTGCATTACAGAATTGTATGCCAATAACACTTAGCGAACTATTCACATTATGTAAACTATATGCACATCACACTATTGTGATGTGTATTATACTTATGTACCACTAAACACATTAATTAAAAAAGGGAATTACTTACAGCAATAATGATGTTGGGTACATTTCCTTCTCTTGCAAATACCTGTAAGGCATATGATTAGTAAGCTCAGAGCACGTATTTGGAGTAAAACAGCTCTTAAGAATCTGAGTTTGACGTAGTTCGTTACCGCCAGTCTGCTGACTGTATCTTCGTTGCCAACAATCTCGTTCAACTTTAGCGGTCTGTATTTTTCAACCCTACAAGACAACCATGGTCATAAGATTATCAAGCATGAATTTCTATATGGTTTATAATAGTTACAGGGCTCTCAAGTCTCACGCATTCAACATTGTAGCTAGCCAGCGTAGCTAGCATGCAACAAGGCTAGCGTTGCAGCTACACAGGCAAACTAGCAATTAACTTCACTAAAAATACGACCAGCTAAATGCTTAAGGCACTGCATCATTACCATGGCAGCTCATACGCGCTGGTGGACCCTTTAGCTTGCACTTCTTCATCTTTTTTCGGCTCGACGTTTGTCTGTATTGGTTCAGTCTCCGTGTCTGTCATCTGTACGTCCATGTTGCTACCGCAGATCTCCCGCCACTGCAGCGGCACAGCTGGCACTGTCATGACGTAATTTCCTGGAAGACGCTCCTCCGTCCTCCATCAGCGGGCTGAGAGAGTCTGTAGAGCCAGAGACAGAGAACGAGGACCGGACCAAAACCAGGCTTTGAGAGCTTGTATTTGTCCGGCTGTTTCTACGTTGATGTAAATCTGAACCGAGATGTACGAGATGGCCGTTACAAAAAGGATTTGCTCCGGGTCACCCAGGTAAGGTCGCTAGTGTATCCGTGGCTGTCAAGCCGGCGAGTGCTGGATGTTCTCACAAGTGAAATGTGATTAAATATTCTGGAAAGCGTGAACATTATAAAACGGTTACCGGACCATTGCTAATTTTCAACGATGATGTCCGTAATGTTCCAACGTTGTGTTAAATCAACCGGGGCATCCCATTAGAAATAGCAGAGCATCATGCAGGATCACCAGCCTGCTATTTGAGGAGATCATCACACCCAGTATTCCGTGATACAGGCCACGGAATACAATTAGCTTCGTTTCGTCCAATAAAAAACAATGTCAGTAGCCTACTCTGACAAACTGTTTTTTAAACGCCACCAGGGTCTTTGATTTGTCAATAAACCAGTTTATTTTGCCCAAGGCAAATATCTGTAGGCGTGTCCGGATAACACCTACTATCGCTGACATGTCATTAGAATCGATCCTATTCCAGGAACCGGCGTTATGGTGAATACACGTCAATAAAGTGGAATATGAGCTTTAGTAGGCATGTAGGCTACTGCAGGCTTGTGTATCCACTGATTTGAGCAGGCCGGACCAGTAGTGGTGAAGATTTCAATGCGATAAATTATGAGCCAATGTGTTAGAGGTTGATGTTACATTTAATTAGGACAAAGGTGGTGTTACAGGAGAAGGTGACATTTCATTATTTATGTCTCACCTCCTTCTTGGATCAATTACTGGAAACAATAAATAACTTAACAACTCGAAAGCACAAGACAGGTTTGTGACTCACAGGTGTGCCGTTTTTCCTGGAACCTGGGTTGTAGTTGCGGAGGGAAATCAGAGAGCTCGTGTTGGGAGGCGGCTGCCGGCTGGCAGCCAGGGGGCGGGGGGAGGCGGGTTCAGGGAAGCAACAGCTCATTTGTGTTGCTTCCTGAAACTCGCTCCATACGAAAAGTCGTATTTATCGTCTCTTTCAACAATTATCAATAGCCTGCTATAACCCACTTCGTAATTGTCAACCAAACTGATTACTTTACGGACCTGTCGCTTCTCAAGGTAAGCGCTGTCAACTGAGGATACCGATTCACACCGGAGAGTCAAGTGAAAACAATTAGTTGGACTTCATCGAACTTCAACTCTTGGCATCTTGCCACCAGCTAGGGTACACCCCGATAGTATCTGTGTTACATTACATGGTTACAGGAGAAAGATCCTAGAAAGTAAATTCCGATTAAATACTAGGGCTCAAGCTAGTGTCACATGTTATTAGGCAAATGTTAGTGTTCCACAATAGTCCAAAGAACACGTAAACGTGATTTATAAAATAAATATATCAGATGCAAGTTGTGGTACCTGCATTCATGTCTTGCACACAGGATTCTTAGCCATCAAATGCCTTTTGTCTTGCAAGGGTCATTTCCGTGCATAACTCTAGCCCTGTGAACAATGCCCCAACCAGACACACTGCCCTCTCATTGTCATGACACCAGCTAGCTGTAGATCAGGCCAGACTTGTTACACCATTGTGTGGCTTCAATTATCGGCGTAGGAGAAAATTGCAGAGCGTTATGGAAAGGCTCTTGTGCACTCTTCAAAGTGCCAATTGCACCGAAATCACAACCGTGGAGGTTGAATATGAGAAAAACAACAAGAGATTAGTCACTTTCACCTCAGTTTCGTGTTATTATCCCACATACTTTGTGTTGTACATGATTAAACTATTGATAAGATAGGTGAGATCATGCTGATAAAGCTGGTGCTGTTAGAAGTTTAATAAATCGCTCCTTCAATACCTGTGTACCTTGTTTGTGTGGAATATGCAGGAACCACATACAGGATGTACAACTAACCTCATCTCCAAACCACTAGTTTGTCTTACTGGCATACTTTATCTTTCCATGCAGTTATTGTTGCGTCTCTTTGTGATTTAACTTCCTGTGTGTGTATACATGTGTTTGTGTGTGTGTGTGTGTGTGTACATGTGTGTGTACATGTGTTTGTGTGTGTGTGTACATGTGTTTGTACATGTGTTTGTGTGTGTACATGTGTTTGTGTGTGTACATGTGTGTGTACATGTGTGTGTGTGTACATGTGTGTGTGTGTGTGTACATGTGTTTGTGTGTGTACGTGTGTGTGTGTGTGTGTACATGTGTGTGTACATGTGTGTGTGTGTGTGTACATGTGTGTGTGTGTGTGTGTACATGTGTGTGTGTGTGTGTACATGTGTGTACATGTGTTTGTGTGTGTACGTGTGTGTGTGTGTGTGTGTGTACATGTGTGTGTACATGTGTGTGTGTGTGTACATGTGTGTGTGTGTGTGTACATGTGTGTGTACATGTGTGTGTGTGTACATGTGTGTGTGTGTGTACATGTGTGTGTACATGTGTGTGTGTGTGTACATGTGTGTGTGTGTGTACATGTGTGTGTGTGTGTACATGTGTGTGTACATGTGTGTGTGTGTGTACATGTGTGTGTGTGTGTGTACATGTGTGTGTGTGTGTACATGTGTGTGTGTGTGTGTACATGTGTGTGTGTGTGTGTGTGTGTACATGTGTGTGTACATGTGTGTGTGTGTGTACATGTGTGTGTGTGCGAGCAGGCAGGAGCATGTGGACATCTTGTTGTAGCTGGTCCTGTCTGGAACCCACCGCCACAGTGGAAGAAACGAGCAGCTCATGGCGCCAGGCCTACACCAACTCAGGCTACAGCCTGTCCCCCACGTCCCCCGAGCACCTGTGCAAGGCCTGCGGAGGCCAGTTTAACACCATCGCCAGGAAGGTAGGACCCCCCCACCCCGCAGGTGACGCTCTCCTGAGGCGGCCGTCTTGTTCCCAGATGTGGCGTGTGTCGTTCCACCTGAGATCAGGCTCGATGGAACAGAGAAAGGAGGTTTCAGGTGCTCCTTCATGACCCAGTGGCTGTTGTCTTGGCCAGTCTAACTGGTTCAACATGTCCATTAAAAGCAGTGGTAATCAGGAAAGACAAACGAAGCCCAGCTCAGGATGGGGCTTGTTGTCAGCCCCCAACAGAGATGTTGGAGCCTGTAAAACCACAAACCATTTCACGTTGCCCTTATTGACAAGCGCACATTCCCATCCATCGTGTACCATCAACACTGTCAAGTCTACCAAGACGCTTCTATCGGAGGAATCTTTTTTTCTTCCTCATTATTCTAAGAATGTTTTCGTTTAGCAGACACTTGTATCCAAAGCAACATGTGGCCCAGGCTCCTCACTACGTCTCTCTTTAGCTTGTCTCTCTCTCCTCAGCGTGTGTGTGTTCTCTCTCCTCAGCATGTGTGTGTGGACTGTAAGAAGAGCTTCTGTGGGCGCTGCTCTGTGCAGCTGGAGCCACCTCGCCCACGCCTCTGCCACACCTGCCAGCGCTTCCACGGAACCTTCTTCGACCGCGCCCAGCTGATGAGGCTGAAGGTGTGACACCCGTGTGTGTGTGTGTGTGTGTGCATCTGCATAGATGTGTTTGTGTGTGGCTGCATAGATGTGTGTGAAGCGCTTGATGAATGAGTACCTTTACGGCAGAAAAGCACCATCTAAATGCAGCCCCTTGACGGCGTACCATCCTCCACCAGGTGAGGGAGCTGCGAGAGTACCTCCACCTTCACGAGGTCCCCACCCAGACCTGCCGGGAGAAGGAGGAGCTGGTGGAGCTGGTTCTGGGGCAGCACTCCCCCAGAAGCAGCAGCAGCAGCAGCGAGGCTGTGAGCAGGCCCGGGGCCCTGCCTGCCTCTCTGCCTGCCTCCCTGCCCGCCGCCCTGCCCGGGGCGCTGCCCGGGGTGCTGCCCACCTCCCTCTCCGCCTCCCCCACGCCCTCCCTCGCCCCCACCAGCCCAGACACCACCCCAGACCAGTCGGAGCAGCCTGGACCAGAGACGGAGGCATCAGATCAGATATCTGAGGAGGAGGAGGAAGAGGAGGAGGAAGAGGAGGAAGAGGAAGAGGAGGTAAAAGCAGGGATGTGTTGTCTGGGTTAGATGGAGGGTTAATTGAGGGCTTAACACATTCATTATATATTTTTCTACGCTGTTTAAAGTGTACTTAAAATGTACCAATATTCTCACATACTTATTAACAACTTTAATTATGTAAATATGTTGTGTGCTTGTACGTTCTAAGTATAACATTTCCTCATCTCTGTTGTGCTGCAGTCTTCAGACGGTGACGAGGCACTGGTCCCGGGGCGCAGGGCGTCGCTGTCGGACCTGAGCAGGGTGGAGGACGTGGAGGGCCTCAGCGTCCGACAGCTCAAGGAGATCCTCGCTCGCAACTTCGTCAACTTCAAGGGCTGCTGTGAGAAGTGGGAGCTGATGGAGAGAGTCACCCGCCTGTACAACGACCAGAAAGACCTCCAGAACCTCGGTGAGAGAACCCTGCGTCCGGGACGGGTAGCTCGGTGGTTAGAGCATTTGACTGAAGAGGTTGCAGGTTCAAATCCTGATGTACATCGCTTTGAAAAAAAACTGTCTGCTAAATGATATTACTCACAAACTTCCTTACATATTGGTTTAAGTTAGATTGTTCTGGAATGTGTCGTGTATAACAATTTTTTTTCTTTATTTTAGTGTCCAACACTGAGAATGAAGAAGGTAAGAAAGACTCCATTAAAATATTCAAGTACTCACATAGATGGAGACGCCTCAGTGGAACCTCATCCTGTTCTCTGTCTCTCTCCCAGAGTCCGCGGCGCCCAAAAGCCTGGAGGAGAACCTGTGCCGGATCTGCATGGACTCTCCCATCGACTGTGTTCTGCTGGAGTGTGGTCACATGGTCACCTGCAGCAAGTGTGGCAAGCGCATGAACGAGTGCCCCATCTGCAGGCAGTACGTGGTGCGGGCGGTGCACGTGTTCAGGTCCTGATGCACGGAGGGGTGGGGGGGGTCACGAGGGTGGGGGTCATGGAAGTGGAGGACACAAGAGACCCTGGCTCCTCTGTAGGACTGCAAATGGTTGATGGACTGTTTTTTTCTTTCTTTTTGAGGCAAAACCACTCGAACCCTGTCCTCCCCTCTCCAGACTCTTCACTACTTGTCCTGAAGCCGTTTTCCTGCTTCTAAGGTCCATGGGTTCATGTGCTATTTGAGAGCTCCCACATCTGTGTTGGTGTGGCAAATGCCATGATGCAGTGTCAATAGCAGCTATCCCTTTCTGGAATTCTTGTGTTTCTCAAACCTACACAACACAGGATCGTATTTGTGGCTCTGCCAACATTCTTGTGTTGCATGCCAGTATAGACTCATAGGGTACTGTAGCCCCCTGCAGGCCTTACTAGATGGTGTGAAACAGTTGTGAAGGCTAGCTTACTTTACATATCAACAATCAACTAGATTATCCATGTTGGTGCTATTGGCCCAGGGCTGAAGGGAAACGTTTGCTGAAGGACAACCCTTTTTGATGTAGATGCCATGTGTCAACTTCTAGATCAAGGATATGACTCTCATAGGGACATATAACGCGAAATCAGAGTACTTCAAGGAATGTGTCAACCCCTCTGGGTGGGTTTCATTCCCCTCACCTTACCTGCATCCCAGCGGTTGTGTTCATTGGCTGTGCGGCTATGGTCAGCCGATGACAGGACACAAAAACTCAAGAAGAAGCTTGAGGAAATAGACTAAACTTTTGCCTGTTGACTGGAAGGAAGGTTCCATTCATGTTAAGTCAAATTAAATTTCAATGTAAAAAATAAAATATAAAACTGAGATTAGCGATTTAATTTGAAAGACACCATGAGCCTTGATATGAAAATCAAAAACCAACACAACGATAAACAAGGCATTCACAGCGTTTTATTTGTTCTGTGGAAGAATCTCTCCTACCCCCACTGTGTCAGAACAGCCGCCCAGAAACCACCACGCCAGTACTGTTCTCCTGCAAACATTCACAAGAATGACTGAGTAGATGTTTAGATCAGTTTCAGTAGCATCTATTTCATAGCCATTTTAAATCACGAGCAGATGAATATGGGCAACTTCGAAAGGTACCTCGCATCCAGACATGTTAGTAAATACTTTAACTGTTTACTCTTGTGCTTTTTACTACTGTACATGTTGTTTTATAGGCAATGAATGAACCATGAAATAGCTCATAATGGATAATACACTTACTGTATACAACTGTTTCAAGTAATGCACATCTCCTAGGATGTTGGCAACATCTCAGATCACATGGTCTGCCTGAACTGAATGTAACTGGTTTTTGGTTGTTTTCAATAACAAGACCATTTCCTACGACTGTGACTGACAATATCACAAACAGATTTTTTTACACTTGTTTGTTTGAATGTCTCTTGTCAATAACTATGCTGACATCATGCAAGAACAATAGTCTCACATGTACAGTGTTTAGGAGAGCAAATGTTATTATGTCTTATGGTTGCAAAATAACATGTTTTCACGTCAACCATTTCTGTTTCAGCCCGATCTTCCATTTTAATACTCAGTATACAGAATTCAGCACATTGACCTAGATGGAATAACCATTTAGCTCAGAAACATTCTGAAGAATAAAATGTACTTTTCCACCTCAGTAAGCAAACCACTTTTTCCAGACAAAGAACAGATGATTTTACTGAATAGTCTCTACTTAATACTCACAAGGCTTGTTGTGTCTTTAACATGTGAATTGATGCTGACTAATAACAGTATTTAAAGCAATGCCTTCAAACTGATAAATATTGCTTTGTGGGTGTAACATTGACCTCAAGATAACTTATGTAGTGTGTGAGATGGTGCGGTCTCTAATCTGCCCTGCAAATCATGTTGTCCTCTTGCTGTTCAAGGACTTAAGTGTCCATGTGAATTTGTAATTTGGTGATTTAAAATTGAGGTGTTGTCAAATTTGGAGAACAGTGTGTGCTGCTTAGCAACCGTTACATGTTAGACTTTTGTGGAAATTTGAATCTTTTCGATGCAAACAGCGAGTCCACTTAAAAGTGTGTAATACGTGTTTACTAGATTAGAAAAGAGTTGATTCAGCCCCCGAAAGAAAAATTACGACTTCTATTCGATTATTATAATGGAAAGAACAAGTTACGCTGAGATTTGCATGCATTCTTAAAAAAAGAAATTAAAAAAGGAGACTGCTCTGACAAAAGTCTGATTGAAAACACTTGGAATGACTCATATAACTGTATGTTTGAAGAATTCTGTTTGTGTCGGTATACTCAGATAATACATTTTGTTCAGCAACTGTGAAATTGTATGATTAATCCCATACCACAGTATAATTTCAATATTTGAGTGTGTTGTACATTTGTCAATCTATTAGCATGTGCTGTTGCTTTTGTTGTAGTTTCCCAGCAGTGTAAGCTTTGAGCTAAGTGCTGGATCAACTCTTTAAACTACAATCAAAGTTAATAGGGTTTATAATTCAAGAAAAACATATATTTTTGAAAATGTATTATATGATATTGATGTCCTCCTGTGCATATATTTTGTTTGACATTTTTATATTTATAAAGTATAATCAAGTAAACAACAGACTTGAATTCCTTTGAAAATGTATGCCAATTAAAACTTTGTGATGCATAAAAGTTATCTGGGCATGTAGGCCTAATAAGACTGTTAAAATGCTTGATTGGTATCTAACTGTATGTTTGGATTACTTCCAATTTGATTATATGTTTATGTTGGAGTCATGTCCACCAGCAGGAATAGAAGCTATCCAAATACAGCCATTCTTGTAAGCAAAACGTTTGTGAAAATCCTAATTTTTCTCCCCGCTTATATTTTTAAAAACATTTTTATGTAGCCCTAATAAACTTTAATGTTCCAAAACTTATAAAGGGAACTAATAATCATTTAGGGACACAGGAAATACAAGACTGAATCTGTCAATGCAGTTAATCAGAATCAGAATGGGATTTATTCGCCATGAAAGTTTGCACAGACAAGGAATTTGCTTTGGCAGGAAGGTGCATACAATAAACATATACCTAAAATTTAAATATGTGGACTATCTATACTAAGGGTACATAAACTAGCAGTACTAAGTGGGATTAGAATAGAATTAAATATACAATAAAATAAAATATAAGTTGCCGTAAATTACAATATAAAAATTCAAAAATACAAATATTACAAAAAATACAAATGTACAAGATACCATTTTGTAATGCAGTGCAAAAAGCAGTGTGTTTTAAGCAAGAAGTCATTAGAGTCAGTGTGGTCCCTTGGCCTTGTTGAAGAGGCCAACAGCGGAAGGGAAGAAACTGTTTTTGTGGCGTGAGGTATTGGTCCTGATGGACCGCAGCCTTCTGCCGGAGGGGAGTGACTGAAACAGGGAGTGTCCAGGGTGGGAGGAGAAGAGCAGAGGAGAAAGGACGCAGCCCTGAGGTGATCTGGTGCTGATGGACCGGGAGTCAGAGACTTGTGTTCCCAGCTTAACGCACTGCTTCCTGTCAGACAGGAAGTCTGTGATCCACCTGCAGGTGGAATCAGGCACGTTCAGCTGGGAGAGCTTGTCCTGAAGCAGGGCGGGGATGATGGTGTTGAAGGCAGAGCTGAAGTCCACAAACAGGATCCTGGCATAGGATGCTGGGGAGTCCAGGTGCTGTAGGGTGAAGTGGAGGGCCATGTTAACTGCATCGTCCACAGACCTGTTGGCTCTATAGGCAAACTGCAGGGGGTCCAGTAGAGGGTCAGTGATGGATTTAAGGTGTGCCAGCACCAGGCGCTCGAAAGACTTCATTACCACAGAGGTCAGGGCGACGGGTCTGTAGTCATTATGTCCTGTTGGCCTTGGCTTTTTGGGCACAGGGATGATGGTGGAGGACTTGAGACAGGCTGGCACATGGCATGTCTCAAGGGAGGTGTTAAAGATGTAGGTAAACACCGGAGACAGCTGGTCAGCACAGTGCTTGAGGGTGGCTGGAGAGAGAGTCCGGCCCAGCTGCTTTGCGGGGATTCTGCCTCTTGAAAAGTCTGTTAACTTCACCCTCCTGAATGGAGAGAGTCGTCACTGTAGAGGGGGGGAGGTGGGAGGCCTCCTGGGTGGGAAGGGGTAGTTCAGGACTGTCCAATTGTCTTTCAAATCTGCAGTAGAACTCATTCAGGTCGTTGGCCAGGCGGGAGTCGTTAGTGGAGTGGGGGGCTCTGGGCTTGTAGTTGGTAATCTGCCTGAGCCCTCTCCAGACAGAAGCAGGGTCGTAAATGTAGTAAACCTTGCATGTTTCTACAATAAGATATTACATGTCGTTTTTTATTAAAGACATGAAAAGGTAGAGCCCTTGGAAGACAACAGACAATGGCCGGGTTTCCCAGATTCGTTAAGAAGCTCTTAACGCTAAGAGCTTCTTAAGAGCGTTCTAAGACTTCTTAACGAATCTGGGAAACCCGGCCAATGTAAAAGTGTGACCTGGTTCACCTGGTGAGGCCGAGCAGAGTATCCGCCGTCCGGCCAGGTGTTTGTCTTGGGCGAATTAGGTTTTTTAGGTTTGAATTTTTTGGTTTGAATTTTTTCGCTCCAATTTTTTTGGTTTGAATTTTCGGGATCAGAATTTCACCATTCGAATTTCAGCAGCCTGAATTTCCGAACCTTGAATTTCAGATTTTTTAAATGTTTACATTGAAATAAATTAAAGTTTCAATTTCAAAGAGTTGAATTCAAAACCAACAAATTCGTTGGTTTTTAAATGTCGATATTGAGTATTCAATGCCTTTTAAAATTCAAAACATGTCAATGATTTGCTTCCATACCAAATAAACACTCACACACGAAAGGCATGATGGGATGGATCGGGTACACATGGGCAGTGATACCTCTGTAACTAAACCTCAGATTTATCACTAAAGTTAAGTTACCGTTGCACCATACTCTTGATTACAAAGCTATTGCTACTATATTGAGAAATTAAATTACGTCGATATAATGTCAGAAAACGGACTTTCGACCAGAATCCAGCAGTTTTTAAATCCCCTGGGGTGTCAAGATCATGGTACCCAGGTAAGAAGAGATGCACAGACGGCATGCTTACTGCTAGCAATTAGATCTGCGCCATTAGCTCATTACAGGTAGCGCGCATTTCGTAGAGACCATATCTGAGTAACTTCTGACTCAACGCATTGGTAATCAGTGAAATATACACCACCATAACACCTGATTAGACGTGGGGAACAATTATTGACGTTTAGCAGGTTACAGGGTCACGAAGCAATGGTGGTCAAAATCATCCGAGCTAGAAAGCGCACCTTTCAACACATAGCTAGCTATACCTAGATGTGTTGAAAGGTGCGCTTCTCCATTAGAGTATGGACACAAAAATCAAAAGTTGGTTGTCTGCCAGAATAATTGCAATTTATAAACAACTTGAAAGTGTTTTTCTTCTTTTTGATTTATCGTTAGAGTCCGTTTCTCCGGCTGGGTCAACATATGCAGGACATCCTGGGTGATGGAGGGATTCTCAAGGAAGTGGTTCAGGCCGGAGACGGGCCTCCGGTACCTAGAGATTCCTCTGTATCCAGTAGGTCATACCCAGGCTGCCTATCTGCATTCTCCACCACACGATTATCTACATTACGGGTGTGCGATGAGCATAGGCCTATTCTGTAAGATAAACCTTTTTAAACAAGTTATACCCCCACAGTCCATTTCTCTGGATATCTAGAATATTCCGACCAACCGTTCGAGACTACGAACTACATGAAGTATCCCAGAATGATGAAACTTGGCAGAGGTATAAACGATGAAGCAGCTATTTTTGCTATATTAGCGTTAGCGTTAGCTTTGAGCTTTTCACGTTCAACTGATATATATACCCCCCCTCCCCAGATATTACTCTGTGTGGACTGGAACTTGGTCTTTTGACCATGAAGAAGGGAGAGTACTCACGGTTCCTCCTTCTACCGGAGTATGCCTACGGGGAGATGGGCTGCCCTCCGCTCATTCCTCCCATGGCCTCCATCCTCTACGAGGTTCAAGTCCTCGAGTTTCTCGACTCAGCACAAGTAGATGAGTTTTTCGCTTTGAGCCCGGTAAGAATGACAGAAGACTGCTAAACCACAATAACCGAAAAACTGTGTAGATTCCTTGAAACTGGTTTGAGGAAAAAGAGGTAAAAATGGGGTGCGGGTCATTTCAGTGTTTCAGTTGGTCCAAATTAACTTGTGTGTTCTTATTAGGGATTTAATAGGGATTAATAATTGGCTTTGTATCCATCTGCATCTGCTCCTCCCTCTTCCTCTCTGTCTTCCTCCGTCTCTCTCCCTCTCGGTCTCCCTCCGTCTGTCTCTCCCTCTCTGTCCCTCTTCTCTCTCTTTCTCCCCCCTCCAGGATGAACAGAACTGCGTTCCGCTCTCTGACCTCCTCAGTGTGGTGGATATCGAGAGAAACTTTGGCAACCGCTGTTTCAAGCAGAGCCGCTTCGACGACGCCAAAGACCGCTACAAGCAGGTATCACTCTGCATACATACATGGCTCTCCATAGACATTCTAATGCCATGGACTTCTACTGGAAACGCTGAATACTTTGATATTCATTTATTTATGCTATTGATGATTAGCCAAAAAGGATTAATCAAAAGCTATATGTGATCTGGCATTCCTTGTCATAATTGCCAGAACGTCACTAGTACAGATCCATATCAGGAGTCAGATGGCTGAGCGGTGAGGGAATCGGGCTAGTAATCAGAAGGTTGCCAGTTCGATTCCCGGCCGTGCCAAATGTTGTGTCCTTGGGCAAGGCACTTCACCCTACTTGCCTCGGGGGGAATGTCCCTGTACTTACTGTAAGTCGCTCTGGATAAGAGCGTCTGCTAAATGACTAAATGTAAATATCAGAAATGTCTCAAAACTGTATTTATAATTGAGAATGTGTGTGACAGTTATAAATACATGCGAGAGGTTTATTAGTGACCTGTTAACCCAGGCTGTAATGCTGCTGTCGACCCGGGAGACAAAGAGCGAGGAGGAGAAGAGGGGCATCGCCTCACTGCAGCTGCCCCTCTACCTCAACCTGTCCCTGGCCATGCTGCGGCTGGACAGGCCCCTCAGGTCTCTGGACTACAGTCTGCAGGCCCTGCTCATAGACCCACGCAACACCAAGGCTCTCTTCCGCTGCGGACAGGTCACACACCAACCAATCACAAACACTTTTATGGAAAAGGGTACCTTTCGACGCATCTAGGGATCTAGCTCGCAAGCTCAGAGAGATGGATTTCGCACAGTTATCTAGCTTAGGTTGTGTTTAGACAGCCTGTATTTAGAGTTTCACCACCTACGCTTTTTGAGAAAGGAATACGGCAAAAGACAGTTTTAATTCGTCCAGATTCCATGGACAGGTTTGTTGACAGTCCAGTATGTATTAGTCCAGTATGTATTAGTCCAGTATGTATTAGTCCAGTATGTATTAGTCCAGTATGTATTAGTCCAGTATGTATTAGTCCAGTATGTATTAGTCCAGTATGTATTAGTCCAGTATGTATTAGTCCAGTATGTATTAGTCCAGTATGTATTAGTCCAGTATGTATTAGTCCAGTATGTATTAGTCCAGTATGTATTAGTCCAGTATGTATTAGTCCAGTATGTATTAGTCCAGTATGTATTAGTCCAGTATGTATTAGTCCAGTATGTATTAGTCCAGTATGTATTAGTCCAGTATGTATTAGTCCAGTATGTATTAGTCCAGTATGTATTAGTCCAGTATGTATTAGTCCAGTATGTATTAGTCCAGTATGTTTGAGTGTCCAGGTCATCCCCAGGCCTACCTGGAGATAGCTGAGTATGAAAAGGCCCAGGAATACCTCACGATGGCCCAGGCCAGGAAACCGTTCGACCCCGACATCAACAACCTGCTACGGAAACTATCCATGTAAGACGACATGTTTCTGTTGGCTGTCTGGAGGGCACAACGTTCCTGACATGTTCACGTTTAGCATTTTAATCACACAGCAGACACTTTATCCATAGCGACATACATAGTCCATGAAGAAAGCAGACTACTGCAGATGATCTGAGGGTTAGAAGTGTGTCGTTCTAACTGTGTTTGGGAGTCATACACGTTTTATACTTGTTTATTTCTTCTGTCTAAACTATGGATTGTGAATCCTTTGCAGATCCTACAAGGATTTTCTGGACAAAGAGAAAGATATGTGTTCCAAGATGTTTCCAAACCTCAACAGCACCGTAAAGAAATAACTACTTAGCTGATGGTTTTCGTTCAATATTCTTAGGAGTTATTTCAGGGCTGCCACAGGGTGGCGCTGTTTGAACAAATGTACAGCCCTTTAAGTATTGAGTTATTCAGCTATTGAACACACTTCACTTGAAGAATTATGTTCCTTTTGCACCAGATATGAAACAATGTCTGTTCTGCCTTTTTGGTCAGACTTTTGTATTTGTTATAAATGTGTTCAAGTATAGTTAGCTGTACTTATATTAAGCTGTTTTTGTGTATTAGAATTGTTTTTGTCTATTACTAGAGAAATGGTAGCCTATTCATTACAACAGGCAATTATATTTCTCTGAAATATCAACGTATTTTGGCTGGTGAATGGGTTCTCTTTTTGCGTTTGGGCGAGATGCCTCGAGCACTCCCAGTTATAAAGTGGAACCCTGTCTTGTTTAGTAGGCTATGTATGTGAGGTATTCTCTCTGAACTTCACCTGACCCTAACCGAAACCTGTCACCTAAACTGAAAACCCCCTGCAAGGTATCTGACACGGGAGACATGACAAACGGCTTCAACGTTATTTAATTTCTCGCGTATTGAAAATTGCCTACCGACATTATCGCAATATCGATAATTACAGCGATAATTCCCTCCAAGACGCAGACTAATAGTGCTAAAATGTGTATTAGGAACGGTGGAGTGGTGAGCTTAGATGGAGATCATGTGGAATTGGAAGACGCAACATGACTCTCGACGGCTGCCGCACATAAAGAGATATCGCAGTCATCTGCCCCCAACTCGATGACAGACAAAATCTGAGTTTGATTTGTCGGAACATGTTTTTTTCCAGTGGTACATAAATATGACCAGGACACTTCTCCTGAAAGTGCAGAGCGCAGCACAAACACGCCGGTAGCGTAGAAAGGCCCTGGGTTTGATATTTCAGCTTCAAGTGCAGGACTCGCGCACATCAAAAGGCTCCACAGTGTAATTTGGGAATCATGTTAACCGGCACTGGCATGGAAGCAGCTCTTCAAAGCGCTCCTGCACACTTCTCTCCTGCTAAGGCATTCCTAACGTTATCACTGGGATCTGCCCCTGTTCATCTGCCAGGAAAAAGGTGTGTGTGGGGTAGATATTTATTCACGCAAAATAATTCAAATTCTAGGGCGTGACCACACACATACTTGTGTTGCAAATATTTGTTATTGGGGGGAGTGGGGGGGGCAACATCTAAGTTTGAATGTTCATAATGTGTAGAGAGAATTGTACATTTTTCATTCACAGTTTTACTTTATGTAAATAACATTGTTTTTTTTGTTTGTTTTTATGATTGTTTCAGAGGCATTCAAGAAATAAAGCTTTATTTTCGCAACCAAAAGTTTACAATTATGTGTTGTTTCTTTTAATATCCCCAAACTACAGTTTATCCATGTAAATCAATTGCATTTGTACTGCAGACTTTAGGGTCAGTGAGACCTGGGGCTCAGAGTTGAAAACTACAAATAGAAGGGAGTGGAAAAAAACTATTGGAAAGAACTACACACAAGTATCTGGGCATAATCTTTGACTGAGTATTATCACGTCATGAAGCTAGCATTAGGCCTACTGTTGAAGAGCCCATAAACTGGGGACAGCTTAAACTGGCGACGGTTTGTAATCACGCCTTTAATACCAGATCAGACTTTTTGGAAAGTCTTGTGGGTGTCGATTCAATGGCGGTCAGTTCGCCATTTCTCTGGACGACCTTGAAAGGTAAATCCTTGTGTGGGGATAGCCGTGTGTGGTTAGGTACTGTGCCACATCCTCCAACCAAGCTCCAAGCCTTTACCAGAAAATCTCCGCTTCCTCCTTAAGCATTTGCCTTGGCAGGGCCCGCTCACTCAGCCTGGCATTGGTGAATGCAGGAGAGGACGTATGTGTTCACCTGTAGCTTACTATACACCACGAGAGGCCAGATGTATTCAGCCCCGTGAACCTTGTGTTCTGTCTGCCAGCATCACCGAGCAGAGAGCGTGCTAGGCCTGTTTGGAGAGTGTGCCTTTGAGAGCGCCGGAGACCCTTAACGGAATAGCACTTAGCTCCTACCAAAACCACACATGCTTTCATTCAGTGTTTACATAAAGCGGTTACTGATCGTGAGATGGCATGTTCGCTCTTACGGACCCATATCCATTCTAATTACCCTGTGTTATGATTGGAAGGGAACGTGGCTATTTTTCGACTGAGAAAGGAGTTAAGAATAAATGGAGTCACGTCTAAGAGAGAACCTTGTTTTTCACGGTCGCTGATGCAGCTTAGGATAGCCCGTTATTATACAATCAAACCTTTGAAATCGGGTTAACGTCTTTTAAAGAGCCATTTGGCCAAATTTCCCCCTTTTCTGATGCGGTCTGTTAGGCCTAATAAGGAAGAGATCATTTATAGCTAGGCAGTTAGCAAGTGAAACATAAGTCAATCATGTGACGAATTGCAATCTGGGAGCGTGATGTTTAAATGTCCAGCCTAGGTTACCGACATCGTTTTTTGAGTTACAGTAGTAGTTACGGGTCATCCAGTTCACCGTAGATGTAGAATAGTGTGTTTAGGCTATAACTGTAGGATAGGACTCTCAATAGGGACTACGGTAGAGTGAGGGAATGAGTCTGAGTGATCTCGACGGAACACGAAGCATTGTGATCGGTTATGTGGCCCTTGAATAGCTTTGGATTCAGGTCTTTTGTAAAAGCAGAGATTTACTTCTCTTGTGAATATATTTGCATCCATTACATTTGTTCAAGTGGTGCACAAGCACTCATTCAGAAGTCTGTATGGTCAGGCTGGGTGTGTAGCCTCTGAGGTAGTGAAGAGGTCACGCCATAATGTGGCATTTATGGACTGTGAGCACTCCTACCACTCTCTCTCTCTCTCCCCCTCTCTCTCCCCTTCTCACACACACACGCACGCACGCACACACACACACACACACACACACACACACACACACACACACACACACACACACACACACACACACACACACACACACACACACACACACACACACACACACACACACACACACACACACACACACACACACACACACACACACACACACACACACACACCCACCCCTCAGCAGACCCAGGATTCTATCCAAAGATATTCTCAGTTTTCATGACTCATGAGAGGGTGTGACAGAGAAAGATGGTGGCCGAACTCACCTTTTATGAAGCAAGGGCCTCACCCTAACTTAGGTGCAGTATGCGTGTGTGTGCGTGTATGTGTGATGAAAACTCGGACAAGCCCCACTCCAGTTCCTCACGGGGGTCCAGAAGAGCTAGCCTACACATCTGAAAGGAAATCTTGTCCTGGTCGTGGTTGCTAAGTGAGCTGACCACTGCCATAATTGCATTTTCTTTACTGAAAATAAATACTGGGGTCCAGGATGAATAGAAAGGACTTAGCTGCTTGCTTCCACTTCTACTGCCCTCATACCTTTCTCCATATCAAAGGCAAGCTTGACCCCTTCAATAGTTCACAGTACTGCTGCTTGAAACGCCGTCTTTGGGAAAGGTATTCAGGTATGTGTACCAGGTATATTTAAATAGTACAGTGGTTGTGTTGTAGCAATATGCACTCCTTCACACTAGTCATAAACAAGAACGAATGAATGTAACCATTTATTGGACACAAATGGTTGTATGTTGTCTTGGCAATGGTGGCGCTTCTCTCGGGGGGAGGTTGTGGTGTGTGTGTGTGTGTGTGTGTGTGTGTGGGGGGGGGGGGGCTAATAAACATTTACAACAACAATAAAGGTCAGAAGTAGCATAGCAACAATCCCCCTGACACACATGCACAACTCTGAGTGGGTTAGACTTCCAAAGTTTGTTCCATCATAACAAAAACTAACTCTACCGAAACCAAATATAACAGAGTATTAAAATATCGACATACACTCAGATGGGTAATGTAGAGTAAAGATGATCTACTTTCAGCTAAGGTCAAATCATCAATGTGTTTCGTATATGCCTGGGTATTTTTATTCAAATATTCCAACTTTATCCATTAATGTACTTTGTTTTTGATATGCTTTCAGGAACTCATCTTCCAGGATTTGCTAAAGTCTGTTTCTTTCCTAACACGCTACCTTTCAAGCAAGAAAAAAAGCTACCAGTCCTTCCTGGGTATAAATCTTCCAAAAGGAAAGATCTTGTGCCTGAACTATCTCATCTATCCATACAGCCCCTTGTGTCTTGGCACCCAGGAGGGAAGATTAGATAGAAATCCTCCTTCCTGTGCCAGTGTTTGGCAACACAGTGATGGTCTGTTTGCCAAGAACCCGTTTAAACGAGCCCATATCTCCAGTCTGAGCTAACTTCCTCCCCTGGTCTCCTTGTCTTTATCACTGATCTGAAAACAGTGGCCTGGAATTCACTTTCACCTGTCAGTGTAGACAGAGAGCAGACATGCTTCAGAGATCATCTTCATCTCATCCTGAGCTGCCTAACGTTTAAAGAGACTCACAGAGACAAACTCGTAGAAACACTGAATAGGTATGGTTATCATTGTAGTATTTGAAGGGAAAATAAAATGAATGAATGCCTATAAACAGGCAATGTTCGATTCTCTGTCATCAGTTGCACTACTCAGACTCCTAACCAGGATGTAAACACAGGGAATGTTGAAACTGTGACGCGCAGGGCAGACAACATGACAAAACCTCCACTTGTACACAGACCTTCGTGCAAGCTCTCGGCAGATAGCGGCTTGGAGATGGAACCGGAAGATAACGGAGATAGTGAACGTGGAGGCTGGAGCCAGGCTGGTGCCTCGATGGGGAACAATGCAGTCAGATGGGTCTGAAGAGAGCTGGCTTGATAAGATAAACACAGCCAGGGAGTATGCTGTCTGGTGGGACAGACAGAGAGTCCTAGCAGCAGATGCTATCAGGGCTAGGATGGGCTGGGCCAGGAACCAGCCAGACCAGTACTACCCCAGCCCAGACAGGCACCAGCCAGCCAGACCAAGAGAAAGCTATGGAACATCCAGGCAGTCAGTCCATGTAGAGAGGACACAAGCCATGGAAAACACACACACCTCAATCTTAAAACAACACTCTCTGACGTTATTTGGATTTGCAGTCTTCATTTATGACCCCCCCCCCCACACACACACACACTTCCTCTCCTTTGGCTGGATCAATGTCCTTTTCATAACATCCAAAGCGGTGCCTCTCCTCTCCCTCCCTCCCCCCACCTCCTCCTCCTCATTTATTCAGGTCTGAGGAAAGGTTGTGTTTTCTTTTCCTCTCTCCTGCCCCCCCCCACTCACCCCCCACCCCACCACACACCTCTGACTGAACACACACCTCTGACTGAACACACACCTCTGACTGAACACACACTCGCTGCAGCCTGCAGACTGAGAGGAGGAGGGGAGAAAGGAAGGATGTTTCCTCCTCCCTCCTGTGTGCGTAGAAACACTCAATAGATGTGGTCGAAACACTCAATAGATGTGGTCGAAACACTCAATAGATGTGGTCGAAACACTCAATAGATGTGGTCGAAACACTCAATAGATGTGGTCGAAACACTCAATAGATGTGGTCGAAACACTCAATAGATGTGGTCGAAACACTCAATAGATGTGGTACAAACACTCAATAGATGTGGTCGAAACACTCAATAGATGTGGTCGAAACACTCAATAGATGTGGTCGAAACACTCAATAGATGTGGTCGAAACACTCAATAGATGTTGTCGAAACACTCAATAGATGTGGTCATCATTGTGGTGTTTGAAGCGCAGACTTTATCAAACACCTTCTGGGTATCTCAGTCCTCCAGGCTCCTGGAGCGTGGTTATCTGAGGAGAGCTGATCTCTGGGGCGGGGGGGGGGATGAGGACATGAGCATGTTCACGGGTTAGGGAGACCTACTCTGGTACATCATCAAAACAGAGGTGGTTTTCTCTCATCTCTCTGCTTGCGTATGAAGAGAGAGATATAAATATATATAAAAGACCCTGGTTATAATGACTTGCAGGTTTGACAGCTCAGCTTTTCCTGGTGTTTTTCTACTTGAGGGATCTCAGCCTGAGGCTGTTCTTCCAAGGGCTGAAACTCTTGTCTGCATGTTTGTGTTTCAAACGGGCGATTGGGTTTTCAGTTGTCGGAACGAACGCTGACACAGGCACCTTGTTGGGCATAGAGGGTCTTTGTTGATGGCAAGCAGACAGGCTTTTCTGTGGCACATCAGTCCAGCCCACCCCTACCACCACCACACACTCCCAAGCCAGTCTGACCATGGAGAGATCCAGAAATGGAGAGATGGACCAGGTAGGGCACAGGAAAAAGGACGACAGGAAAGTTATTTTGGGCTATTTATTTATCCGAAACCATCGCCACATAACTGTTTCCAGGTACCCCTGAAATGGACAGTCTAAAAATGTATCCTAATTACTCGTGCTGACTTGGCAGAACCGTCACAAAGATTTGTAGAACAGTACATGTGCCCCTGTGGGCTCTCTTAAACTATGAGAATACACAAGGTCCTCAGCTCCGCCTCCTGATTGGCCAACAGAGCCGTCAGTAAGCCCTCTGCCTACCAGAGCGCCCCTTCAGCTTCCAGGACCCACCCTCCTTTCAGCCCCACGCATCCCAAACACACAAACGTTCTCGTTGACTGTCCAGTCCTGCCCTCGGGGCTGTTTCCGATGTTAGCTGTTCCCCCGCGAGGCCCACTCTCGTCACCACTGGTTAGGACAATTACTGTAGAAACAGTGGAGAGTGTTTTTACACCCCCCTGTAGCACAACTGCCCCGCTTCTGCTGGCTCCAGCTGAATACAGGCTTTGTATTTAATAACCTATAAAAACAGGAGGCCACTAAATACAAGCAGGATAATTCCAATCACGTGTTAAGTTGTAGTGACCTGAAACAATAATTTGACTGAAAATTACTTCTCTCTGCGTAAATATAAACCAATCCCCCTTGAATGATGACTCACTGGTCCAAGCAGTTTATTACTGTTAAGAACTAATGACAACTTTTGGTGATAGGTGTGTATTTTCGGCATTGGAAAATAATAGTTTTAATTGTCTAAAACAGATTTAACAGGAATGATGTTGTTGTTGTTGTGGTGGTATCTCGAAGCTGTACAACTGGCAGTGTAAAAAGTGGAGTATAGTCCTCATCAAGTACTCATTAATGATATACAATATATATATATATATTTGTCAGAAAATATTTTGAAAATATTCTTGTGAAAAAACAATTGTGAAAATACTTTTTTTTTTAGAAAATTTGACATATTTGGGGGAAAAAGATGTTTGTGAAAACATTTGTGGAAAATGTTTATTTGTAACCTTTTGAAATGTTTTTTCAAACTTTTGAAACCTTTTTTTCCCAGACACTTTTTTTTCTAAGTACTGATACCAGAAAAATCAACTTAAGTACAGTAATAAAGTATTAGTACTTAGTTACTTCCCATCTGTTCTGCAGCCTGAACTGAGCTCCATCTCTACTGTGATAAATTCAGCATCATCAGGCATGTTCAGGCAGATTAGCCAGGCCAACACTTCAGAGTCTTAATCTGTCATTGTGCCTGTTTGTCCTTCCTAGTCCGACAACAGTCACAGTCAACAGGAAACAGCCTCATATCTGTCTGAGGCCTGGGGGTACTCCTCAACACTTACTCCCCCTAAACAGTTTTAGTTCCCCTAAAACGAACAGGAAAGTCAGTTTTAAAACGGGTATCGTAGCATGCGACCTGTGCAGCTGTGTGGATGGCGAGGCATCAGGGGGCTGTGAGGCACCAGTGGGGATCAGGGGGCTGTGAGGCACCAGTGGGGATCAGGGGGCTGTGAGGCACCAGTGGGGATCAGGGGGCTGTGAGGCACCAGTGGGGATCAGGGGGCTGTGAGGCACCAGTGGGGATCAGGGGGCTGTGAGGCACCAGTGGGCATCAGGGGGCTGTGAGGCACCAGTGGGGATCAGGGGGCTGTGAGGCACCAGTGGGGATCAGGGGGCTGTGAGGCACCAGTGGGGATCAGGGGGCTGTGAGGCACCAGTGGGGATCAGGGGGCTGTGAGGCACCAGTGGGGATCAGGGGGCTGTGAGGCACCAGTGGGGATCAGGGGGCTGTGAGGCACCAGTGGGGATCAGGGGGCTGTGAGGCACCAGTGGGCATCAGGGGGCTGTGAGGCACCAGTGGGGATCAGGGGGCTGTGAGGCACCAGTGGGGATCAGGGGGCTGTGAGGCACCAGTGGGGATCAGGGGGCTGTGAGGCACCAGTGGGGATCAGGGGGCTGTGAGGCACCAGTGGGCATCAGGGGGCTGTGAGGCACCAGTGGGGATCAGGGGGCTGTGAGGCACCAGTGGGGATCAGGGGGCTGTGAGGCACCAGTGGGGATCAGGGGGCTGTGAGGCACCAGTGGGCATCAGGGGGCTGTGAGGCACCAGTGGGGATCAGGGGGCTGTGAGGCACCAGTGGGCATCAGGGGGCTGTGAGGCACCAGTGGGGATCAGGGGGCTGTGAGGCACCAGTGGGGATCAGGGGGCTGTGAGGCACCAGTGGGCATCAGGGGGCTGTGAGGCACCAGGGGGCATCAGGGGGACTGGGTCTGGCCCTGCCAGCGACGGCAGACGACACCAGAACTGTTTTCTTTCTCCTTTTTCCCCTCCCTTTTCCAACACGGAGGAGAAGAATCAGATCTTTATGCGAGGAGTGAAAACCTGGTGTTTATATAAGAGAGGGGTGAGGGGGTGGAGGGGTGGGGGGGTGGGGTGGGGGTCGACGTGGGACACCAGATTAGGAAAGGAAGGAAGGATGAAAGGAGGACAGAGGGAGGGAGGGAGGGGTGGAGGGAGAGAAAGAGAGAGGTGGAAGAGAGAGGGAGGGAGAGGTGGAAGAGAGAGAGAGAGGTGGAAGGGCGTCTGAGTGACATCAGGAGCTGTGAGGGGTGGAGGAGTCTCCCAGGGGAGCTGGGCCATGCTGCCTCGTTCACTCAGCTCTGAGCAGAGGTGCTACAACTGCATCACATAGCTCACTGGCACAAAGGTGTGTGTGTGGTGTGTGTACCTATCTGTAAAAGGAATCATGTGTTTGAGTATGCATGACCTATGTTACATTTGGGCGATAAAGACTGTAAACTCATTATCGGTTGTGTGTGTCATTCATCACTTAGTAACATGTTTGCCAGTAACACTAAATTCAATCATGTCATGGTACACTGCCAACACATGGCTTGTGAAACAGGAGTTTGATATTACAAAGTCTATTTCTCCTCTCTCTAAATACCCCCAAATTCTAAAAGGTATCATTTCCAAACGCTAAAATACAGCGTTAGTGTTCAACCATACAGGATTGGAAAGTGTCAGCTTCAATAAATCCTTTTTGAACCCAATATGTGTTTGTTTTTTTCACTGCTAATATTTCCTGCTTAGCCTCCCTCTCTCCCTCTCTCCCTCTCTCCCTCTTTCTTGTAAATGCCATCTAAGTGACAGAGCAGCAGGACAGGCCCTAACCCCGCCCCCCCACCCCACAAGTCACCATCTGGCCCCCCTGCCCCGCCCATCCTCTGCCAGCCCAGAAACATGCCACCTGACCCCTCCGTCCATCCACACTGTATTAATAGGACTTGTTTGGCGCGCCAGCCTGGTGTGTAACTTTAGCTGGGGGGGGGGGGAGGCTGGTGGGTAGAAGCTGGAGTTAGAAGACAGGGAGTGAACAGCAAAGACAGGGGTAACAAGTTGAGGGCTGGGGTAAGAAGGGGGAGGGGGGAGGGCAGGGGTGGGGGGAGAGCGTGGGTAGGAGAGACAAGGCTGGGTAGGAGAGACAAGGCTGGGTAGGAGAGACCAGGCTGGGTAGGAGAGACAAGGCTGGGTAGGAGAGACAAGGCTGGGTAGTAGAGACCAGGCTGGGTAGGAGAGACAAGGCTGGGTAGGAGAGACCAGGCTGGGTAGGAGAGACAAGGCTGGGTAGGAGAGACAAGGCTGGGTAGGAGAGACCAGGCTGGGTAGGAGAGACAGGGCTGGGTAGGAGAGACAGGGCTGGGTAGGAGAGACAAGGCTGGGTAGGAGAGACCAGGCTGGGTAGGAGAGACAGGGCTGGGTAGGAGAGACCAGGCTGGGTAGGAGAGACAAGGCTGGGTAGGAGAGACCAGGCTGGGTAGGAGAGACCAGGCTGGGTAGGAGAGATACTTGTTTTCATCTGCCGGTAAAAGATCGCCACCATCAGGCAGGCAGACAGACAGACAGACAGACAGACAGACAGACAGGCAGGCAGGCAGGCAGGCAGGCAGGCAGACAGGCCCCTCGCTTGTCCCTGTCTCATGTACCAGAGCCATTTTACATCAGCCGGGGCTCATTTAGCTCTCCTCTGTCACCAGACACCCTCCTCTCACCCTCATCTTCATCCCCGCTCCCCTCGCTGCCAACTCAAACAATAGCTCAAGTGCAGGTCCACAGTGTGGTCCAACATGTTCCTATGTTCACGGGCATGTGTTGTGATCATACTAAGACAGTTTATAAAACGTTATTGAGTAAGAAGATCAATTTGGTTCGTAGCAGGAAAGTGCATATTGTTTGATTGTTTTGGACTGTAAATGTCACATCAGAGATTAAACATGCTCAATGCTGTATTTGGTGTCAATGATCCTTGGTATTTCTGCCAAGAGTCTTGTTTCAAATCCACTTTTCTCTCGGTACTAAAACTGCTGCTCACATGCCCAGTATCTTTAGCCCCCTACAGAGTCGACAGGCAAGGTTCTGGGTCTCTATGTATTCCCGTGGTTGTGATATAAATATCTTCTGTCTGTTCAGGCATGAGAGACAGCAGTGTGTGTGTGTGTGTGTGTGTGTGTGTGTGTGTGTGTGTGAAGAGCTTGCCCTTCGGTGAAGAGACAGCCTTAGAGGCGGTGACGGGTGAGGTCCAGGCACCCACTCTAGGTATTTTCCCGTTAATTGGACCGATTCGTTAGCTATGTACAGTTCTGACGGCAGGAGATGATTTATCGACATGCAGCCTCACTGTATTATTGCGTTTTGGCTTCGCTCTGTCCCGGCGAACCTGCCACGCTTCACAGTCCACTCAGCTCTCAACACGTCACCCAACATAATAATCCATCAAGCCAGAGGTCAAAATGAGGCTTATTATCACTTTGGTGGATTGATGAAGTAAGGCGTCTTAAAATACATCTTGATCTGAGTCTTTACGTCACCGCACCAGAACAGACTTCCACACGGGGAGTTGAGAGTCATGCACACGCTCAGTACTGAGCCCACAAGCCCAGGTTACCCATGTTCTCAGACAACAACAACTGGTTCACCTTCACGCTCCTCTTCCTGTTAACGCCACCGCGATCAGGTAACTCACACCACACACAGTACCAAGCCACGGCGTTGAAACCACTAAACACCGTCCTCTCTGAACGCCTGGTTCAGCCTGAGTTCAGTGAGTCTGAAGGAAGCAGTTTCCGGAACCCCAGCCTGCCAGGTCAGAGAGGCTGGCCTCCCTGCTGAGTACTGTACTCTCTGGGAACATGTCTCTCCTCCGGGTCAGAGAGGCTGGCCTCCCTGCTGAGTACTGTACTCTCTGGGAACATGTCTCTCCTCTGGGTCAGAGAGGCTGGCCTCCCTGCTGAGTACTGTACTCTCTGGGAACATGTCTCTCCTCCGGGTCAGAGAGGCTGGCCTCCCTGCTGAGTACTGTACTCTCTGGGAACATGTCTCTCCTCCGGGTCAGAGAGGCTGGCCTCCCTGCTGAGTACTGTACTCTCTGGGAACATGTCTCTCCTCCAGGTCAGAGAGGCTGGCCTCCCTGCTGAGTACTGTACTCTCTGGGAACATGTCTCTCCTCCAGGTCAGAGAGGCTGGCCTCCCTGCTGAGTACTGTACTCTCTGGGAACATGTCTCTCCTCCGGGTCAGAGAGGCTGGCCTCCCTGCTGAGTACTGTACTCTCTGGGAACATGTCTCTCCTGCCAGGTCAGAGAGGCTGGCCTCCCTGCTGAGTACTGTACTCTCTGGGAACATGTCTCTCCTCCGGGTCAGAGAGGCTGGCCTCCCTGCTGAGTACTGTACTCTCTGGGAACATGTCTCTCCTCCGGGTCAGAGAGGCTGGCCTCCCTGCTGAGTACTGTACTCTCTGGGAACATGTCTCTCCTCCGGGTCAGAGAGGCTGGCCTCCCTGCTGAGTACTGTACTCTCTGGGAACATGTCTCTCCTCCGGGTCAGAGAGGCTGGCCTCCCTGCTGAGTACTGTACTCTCTGGGAACATGTCTCTCCTCCGGGTCAGAGGTGGTTGGGCACAGGAGGGGGTCTGTTTCCTCCTCACTAGCCTATCCTGCGGGAGCAGCATGGAAATACTAAGTCTCTTAAGACTGTCAGGCATCTTTACTATGCACTCAGTCCTACTGTCTGCATTGTCTCCCCTCCATTCTCCTCCTCCTCTCCCCTCCATTCTCCTACTCCTCTCCCCTCCCTTTTCCATCTCTCCTACTCCTCTCCTACCTTCTCCTCCCTCTATCCCTAATCCTCCCCATCTCTCCTCCCTCCTCGCCCTCTTCTCCTCCCCCTCTTTTCTCCCCCTCCCTCTCCTCCCCTTCCCTCTCCCCCTCCTCTCCTCTCTCCTCCCCCTCCCTCTCCCCCTCCCCCTCCTCCCCCTCCTCTCCTCCCCTCTCCTCTCCTCCCCCTCCCTCCTCCGTCTGCCAGTGACTGTTCAGCAGTGTGTCTCTCCAGGCGTCAGGTCCCGACGAGGGAGGGAGAGTGTGTTTGCTTAGGAAGCTTGGCTTTTCCAAACGAGGCCAGCGACCCTCTTAGACTGAGACGTTTCACCCCCTACACACTCCTAAAAAGTATTTTAACGCAGCCTGTATATAAAACGGCTGTATATATTCCATTCTCCGTTAGAAAAAAATCTCATATTTAAAAAAAAATTTTTTCTCAGTAACCAAGGGGGGACTATTTAATGGAGTCTGCAGCATCCAGAAGAACGTTTCTCTTCAAATTCCTAAAAAACTATTTGCTTTCCTTGGCATCCTACATTCTGTTCATAGTTCTGCGGAGGCCAAACGTTCTTCTTATGCCAGTTCTGCTCGCCTTCTGCCACAGAGGCCAACCGAACACCACAAGCACCATGTCATCCTGGCTCCAGGGCAGACCTGGCTCTCTCTCTCCTGCCCCCCTTCCTCAACTTGATCTGCCCCCCCCCGAAAGCCAGACGAGTCGTCGCGATGCCACAAGCAGGTTTGATTGAGACGGCAGATGTGTTTTCACAGCGCAAAAGTCGCCCCTCTCGGTCCGTCATTCATTAGGGAAATCGATGAGTTGTGAGAGGCGCTTGGAGCTAAACACTACATCAGCACACTTTCTGTTGTGGGAAAAAAGTGACGAATAAAAGAGATCCCAAATGTTGTAAAAGGCAGGTCTGCCTGGAAGAACGTCTTGTTAAAAAAAAAAAATACCGGCGTTTGGGTCTTTAATGGATGCCAGGATGGAAACTACCTTGTTGAAAGCTCTTTTAGAAGGACTTGCTTTAACAAACAGGAGTGGCTCGAAAATGAGTAATTAGCCATAGCCTAACGTTTCCCCTAATGTCCTTGGTTTGACATGATTTTCATTTCTCTGTGGGAAACTTTTGTACCTTACGATGTGGACAGACATGGTCTGGGCCTGATGTTGTTTATTGTCCAAAGCCGCTCTCTGTTTCCAACAGTAGTCTAGCATGGTAAAGCTTACGAATGTCTTCATTTAGAAGATATTCATATTTAAAAGGGAATTTGAACCTGTGACCTCTTGATTTTCAGCCAACTGCTCTAACCACTATCTTCTTTTAATAGTCTTAAAATGTTTTGTCTAGTAGGCCTCAAGCAGACCACTTTCTGTGTTCTGTCCTTTGTGTGACTAGCTCTCCACGCTGCATGTTCAGTTAGGTCGCGAAGACACTTGTGTTTTAAAAGTTTGAGAGTGAGACAGCTGGCTGATGGGTAATGGGGTGGTGACGAGATTAACCCTTGAAATTCAAGCGGCTTCCAAGGGTATCGACCTATTAGAATGTCACATTTCTCTGGGTTAAAAAAAAAAGTGTTGGTTCCAACTGCCGTCGCAGAGTGAGACTGTTGCTTAGTTGGGCAGTCGAGACGAATACATTTGTCAACTGCGCCTTGAAGCTGTAATGTAACATATAATTTAGTCATAATGGTTTTTCATACATGTATGAGAAGTATTTCTTTTCTTTTCTAAACACACTACGTGCCCAGTGCCCACTGTTTCACCAGCAGAGAAACTGAGATCTTCTAGAGTTTCATATTTAATAGCAATTACCCTCGTCATGAAGGAATCTAGTTATGTGTGTGGTGAATTGTATACTTCCTCTCAACAGATTAGAGATTAGATGAAACATATGCCTTTTCATCGAATCAGTCTTTAGTGATCAAATTAAATGTATACGATAATTAATTTTGTTTTGTTATTATTTTTGCTTTGCTTAGGGTTCTTGGTCAAAGTTGCTCTTGAATGACGACACACGGCTATGTAACCTTGACTTCAGTTTATGGTTCTGATAAGCCTCCCTCCCCCTCCCTCCCTCCCTCCCTCTCTCCCCCTCCCTCCCCCTCTCTCCCTCCCCCTCCCTCCCTCTCTCTCCCTCTCTCTCCCTCTCTCTCCCTCCCTCCCCCTCCCTCCATCCCTCCCTCTCTCTCCCTCTCTCTCCCTCCCTCCCCCTCCCTCCATCCCTCCCTCTCTCTCCCTCTCTCTCTCTCCCTCCCCCCCTCCCTCCCCCTCCCTCTCTCTCTCTCCCTCCCCCTCCCTCCCTCCCCCTCTCTCCCTCCCTCCCCCTCCCTCTCTCTCCCTCCCTCTCTCTCTCCCCCTCCCTCTCTCTCCCTCCCCCTCTCTCCCTCCCTCTCTCTCCCTCCCCCTCTCTCCCTCCCACCCTCTCTCTCTCTCTCCCCCTCTCTCTCTCCCTCTCTCCCCCTCTCTCTATACACGCATACTGCAATCTCAGACACTAACCCAGGCACTCATTCACCAACACACTCAGCTTTTGTGTCTGTGCACCAGCCTGGCCGTTTTAAATACGTTATCTTTACTTTTGAAGTTCATGAAAAAGCCTCTTCCTCAATCAAATCCCTGATGCCTACAATTGTAACATTGACTGATTGCCCTTGTAGCTGTAGTTTCTTTTTCTTTATTTTCTCCTCATTCAGTGAGCGTAAAGAATAGCCCCTTTCATGGCGAGCTGAACGAGGCTTCACCGTGGATGTGGAGAGCCCTGCTTAAACAGCTCTCAGCCAAAACAAAAACAGACGCCAGAAGGAATCCCATTTCATTTATACGAGTAGGAAATTGACCCGTCGGAGAGAAAGAGAGAGGGAACAGAAGAAGGAGAAAAAAGAATCGAGTTAGGGGGGAATTGATCCCGGAGGCTGTGGGAACGTGACGATTGGGCCGGTTTCCTGAGAGCCTTCTGGAAACAAGGAATGGGGGGGGGGGAGGAGGAGGGAAGAGGAAGAGGAGAAGGGAAGAGGAGGAGGGAATCCTTATTACAGCTCTTAAGATGCAGTTTCCTGAGAGAGGTGTGCTTAGCATGAGAATGGAGGACAGAGACCAGGTGACACTCTCGTCACCATGCCGACCTCCAGCAGGACAGACAGACCAGGTGACATTTTCGTCACCATGCCGACCTCCAGCAGGACAGACAGACCAGTTGACACTCTCGTCACCATGCCGACCTCCAGCAGGACAGACAGCTGGCACTGATACAGGATGATGCAGGATCACAGTGAGGATACAGACCTGGGCACTTCTGATCCACGATCTCATGCTGGACTTCATATATGCATTGTTTGTACGGCTCTTTGGAATAAAGTGTCTGCTAAACGAATACAAGTAGATTCAGAAAACTGGAGAGGAAGATAATCTGTCCTCAGAGACTGTAGCTGTGTGTGTGTGTGTGTCCTGTCAGAAGGGATGCCCTACAGCCTGATGAAGTGAGAAGACATGAGACTAGTGGACACATGAGGAGACAGACTTAGGCAGTCTCCTCTTAGGCAGACAGAGTGGAACAGAGCAGCATAGCTTCGTAGACAAGACTCAGGTCTCAAGTTATTCTCATCTTTAGTCTTCTGATGTTTGAGACCTCTGTTCCACTGTGCCAGGAAAACTAAAGCAATCTCAGATATGTATTATAAATAATTTTCTTTTCTTCTTAATATCTTGACCCTGGTCAATTAGGAGGGATGGACGTCATTCATCCTGTAGATTGACATTTTGTGAAATTGACTGTCTATACTTAGGTAGTAAACTTAAGTCATATATTAACGTTCTATACCAAGTTATATTTGTTTGTCCAGCTGGCTTGTCCATCCTTGACCTTCCCAGAAGCAGTGACCTGAGCTCTGTAAGAGTGGACTGCTGTATTTGGAGGATGATGCGGTGTAGAAAGTGACCACTAGATGGGAACAACAGCCTATCAGGACCTCTGCCGTTCCCTGGATTACATCTCAGAGCCCCAGACAATAATTGAGTTACTCTGTTATCTGACTGGGAGAAAATAGAGCCCCCATTAAAAGACACAAACTTCATTGAGCTCCCACGAACGCTCTTTAAATGTAGATTGCCATCATCCGCGCTGTGTATGAAAGTCAGGAGGAGTTGTGAAGGATCTACGTTAATTGAAACGTTCTCTGATGTTCTCCAAAGCAGTTAACAGCTGGAGTATATTTCATCAAGACCGGAATGTTAATGTCCTTTATGTTGTCAAAGGTCACGTCTGGCTGAAATTTCATGAGGGTGCATTCAAAATACCCTTTGTTGCCAACAGCCTGATATTCACTATGAACGAAATACTTTATTGTAAACGGTAATATGTGTCTGCTTTGATGTTATTTACACGGTGTGAGATCTTACGGAATTAAATATACATTAGTTCTTCAAGCTCGTGTGTGTAGTAGGACAGTAAGACAAGTCAAGGTTTCCGAACTAGGCGGAGCGAGCACCCCGAGACCGAGTTCGTCACCTAAATCCCGCCCCGTTACTGAGTAGGCAAAGACTAGAGAAAGTTAACACACTCTCGTGCTACAGACGGAGCCACACACAGCTGGACCAGTACGCGATTTCTCATCAAACTGAATCTCGTCGCGTGGTCCGTGTAAATATACCCGGTGGAAATTGTCTTGGGATTGTAAAATTATCTTCGCATTTCGCAAATGAAATACTTCCCCCTTCCCCTGAGTTTATTAGCCTTCAACAAATAACGGTCAACTGGAGAACGGGAGTCTGCACTCAAGGTTTAATACGCGTGCTACCGGTGGAATACATTAGCTAATTGTTTTCGAATGTGTCGTGCAATGCACGACTCTACCTGTGTCATACATGTAGTTAACATGTGAGACCTTTACATCGGATCAAACTTCGGCCCCGTGTTGGATACGCACATTTTTAATTCACCTCTGTATTCGGATTTTGTTCCAAAGAAAAACAACACGTTTTGCGGAGGTGTGCAAGTCTGACCAGGGGAAAGGCATAAAAGTCTGTCTGCTGCACCGATGATGAACTCCGTTATTCGTCGTTAACGTCTCACCATCTTGAACTTTGTCTCATCAGCACTCGGGATATTTAGACTGGCATATTTGGGGCATTGACTCATCACATTATAACTGTTTTGCCGTTTACGCACCGTTTTGTTCCTAAAGACTTAAGCTGTTTTTTGTTGTTGTTTTTTTGCTCATGGGATGAAGTACTCCTCTTTGTTTTTCTTTCCCCGTTCTTAAATGGCACCCTACATCAACATGGGGAGCTTCAATCTGAGGATTGCGATCTTATTATGGTGCCAACACATTATAGCCGGCTTCAGTCTGGAGATAGGAGCCTATGATATAGAGCGGGGCAGACCTGCTAAATGTGAACCCATCACCATACCCATGTGTCAGGGCATCGGCTACAACATGACCCGGATGCCCAACTTCATGAAGTACGAGAGCCAGACGGAGGCTAGCATCAAACTCAACGAGTTTTCCCCTCTGGTGGAGTACGGCTGTGACGTCCACCTCCGCTTCTTCCTCTGCTCCCTCTACGTCCCCATGTGCACAGACAAGGTGTCCACCACCATCCCAGCCTGCAGGCCCATGTGCGAGCAGGCCCGGCTCAAGTGCTCCCCCATCATGGAGAAGTTCAGCTTCGGCTGGCCCGACTCCCTGGACTGCTCCAAGCTGCCCACCAGGAACGACCCCAACTCCCTCTGCATGGAGGCTCCGGAGAACCACACCAAGCTGGAGACCAAGAAGGGTGAGGGGATGCTTCCGGTTCCCCCCAGACCCAGGCAGCCCTCGGGCGGCAGTGGAGGACGCTCCGGGGCCAGCCTGGGCAACTGCGACAACCCCGAGAAGTTCCAGTACGTGGAGAAGAGCCAGTCGTGCGCGCCGCGCTGCTCCTCGGTGGTGGACGTGTTCTGGTCGCGGCGGGACAAGGACTTCGCCTTCATCTGGATGGCGGTGTGGTCCACCCTGTGCTTCGTCTCCACCGCCTTCACAGTGCTCACCTTCCTCCTGGACCCCCAGCGCTTCCAGTACCCCGAGAGGCCCATCATCTTCCTCTCCATGTGCTACAACGTCTACTCCGTGGCCTTCATCATCCGCTCCGTGGCCGGAGCTGAGAACATCGGCTGCGACCGGGAGAACGGCGAGCTGTACATCATCCAGGAGGGCCTGGAGTCCACGGGCTGCACCATCGTCTTCCTCATCCTCTACTACTTCGGTATGGCCTCGTCCATCTGGTGGGTGGTCCTCACCCTCACCTGGTTCCTGGCGGCCGGGAAGAAGTGGGGCCACGAGGCCATCGAGGCCCACAGCAGCTACTTCCACATGGCCGCCTGGGGCGTCCCCGCGCTGAAGACCATCATCATCCTCACCATGAGGAAGGTGGCGGGGGACGAGCTGACGGGGCTGTGCTACGTGGGCAGCATGGACGTCAACGCCCTGACCGGCTTCGTCCTGGTCCCGCTGTCCTGCTACCTGGTCATCGGCACCTCCTTCATCCTCACCGGCTTCGTGGCACTCTTCCACATCCGCAAGATCATGAAGACGGGCGGCACCAACACGGAGAAGCTGGAGAAGCTGATGGTGAAGATCGGCGTGTTCTCCATCCTGTACACCGTCCCCGCCACCTGCGTGATCGTCTGCTACTTCTACGAGAGGCTCAACATGGACTACTGGAAGTTCCGCGCCCTGGAGAGCAAGTGCGTGTCGTTCCCCGGCCGCAGGAACGAGGACTGCTCCCTGGAGGCCTCCATTCCCTCTGTGTCCGTGTTCATGCTGAAGATCTTCATGTCCCTGGTGGTGGGCATCACCAGCGGCGTGTGGGTGTGGAGCTCCAAGACCCTGCAGACCTGGCAGGGCCTGTGCAACAGGAAGCTTGCGCTGCGGACTAACAGGAAGCCCTGTGGCAGCGTGACCTGCGGCGGCTCTCACTGCCACTACAAGACTCCCGCCGTGGTGCTGCACATGTCCAAAACAGACGCATATCTAGAGAGCCCCGCACACGTGTGAAGGAAGCTAAGAGGCGCCTGGTGTTCTGCCAGGGCGTGTTGACTCTATGCCACAGGTAAACGAAGCTGTGTTCTGTATAAAGTGCTCAGGTTGGCGTGTTTCAGATGTTAATGTTGCCTGAAAGATACTTTTTTGGTGTGTTTTATGGTTCGCTTGGCTTGCAATCCCCAATCGCTTTGGATTGCCAGCAAATGACAAAGGGAGAAAGGGAATACGTGTTGGGTAATTTTTCACAAATCTGGTTGTTTCTGGTCGACTAAATCAACATGAATGCAGAAGCTATCTTGCATGAATGTATCAACATTTGGTATACTTTCCTTTCTTTGTGTGTTTATTTATTGTTGGATATTTAATTGCTGGTTATAAGTTTTGTATGTTGTATAAAAGTACATGTATTAAAAGAGTGATTAGTTTTGAATATTGGAACTGTTCAGATGTAAAAGTGCCTTTGAAAAGAAATACATATTTTTCTGCAGAAACAAAATAAGGCAAATAAAACATATTTATATTTTCAATTATTACCACCCTGTCACTTCTGTTAGTTTTCATGTTTGCCGTGGCCAAGTTGTGCCTGAAAAAGAAGCTTACTTTATTGGATTTTCTAATACTTTACTTTGCAGTGTTTCCTGAAAAATATATGATTTTTTTTGTCATGTGCCTCAATGTTTTTTATTTGGTAGTCTGTCCTAAACAGCACCAGACACCCAACGGCCTGATTACTCTTAACAGGCAGTGGATTGAGTTTAGGACAGACTTCCCCAAAACAACAGTCTTACTCAATATATAACATTTCACTGAATAAGACTCTTTCAAGTCAACTCTTTTCTTCTATCAAATATTGCCTAATTAAATGTAAAACCTTTCTTGACAGGTTTAAATAGACAATTGTCATCTTGTCATGTCGAGACAATAACATTGTTAACATTCAGTTCGTTTTTTATGCTCAAGAACCCATTTAATTACCCATCTTAAACATTCTTCCTGGTTGGTTTCCCAGTTCAACTGTTCAGTTTAATGTTGACTGTCCTCATGTGTTCTTTCAGTGTACTGTCAGATTTGTGGAATTCAAACATCCCGACTTAAAAACACAAACAAGAATCTGTGTGTGGTCGGTTGACAAAAGCGTTAATATTGTTCTAACCTGCAGCGTAGCTTAAGGCAGAAAATCACCAGCGCTGCCAGACCCAGGACTGCGGCAGTGTTTATAAAGTTATGCTGAACTTTCTGTTTTCCATTGAAACATCGTCAGGTCCAGTAATAATAACTGGCATAGGCCGACGACATTCCATGGTGATAGAGAAAGAGTACAGGACTTTCAGAGTTGAGTCATGAAACTGCCTTTAAAGAACAATCCCCCAGTGTTTCTGGAGACGGCAGACACAGCCTTATCAAACTCCCATGTCCTGAAAATCACGTCATAAATATCCGTATCCGACTTTAAACACCTCAGATAGGCCGCGTTGCTACTGTAGAACAGGAACATTTCACATCCACCGTCCTACGTTACACCTCTAAACACTGATGGTATTTATTTACATTTGGTGCACTGCCAGACTAACCGACGTGTCGTTTAAATGCGAGGCCGTTGTAGCTTTTCCCTGTTCCCGGTGCCTGCCTCCTGGGTTGGCAGGCGCTCTCCCCCCGGAGACCAAAACCACAGTTACATTTCTCCATAAAAAGCCGTGTTTGTTTTGGAGCCTCGCGCCAGGGGGCCGCTGTGGTGCGTTAACCACGCATGCTACTCACAATAAAGAGCAATGAATGCAGGCCCGCTTTCAAGTTTACACACGGGCAACGTAGCTACATGAACACTGGCTTCTCATAACAATAACAGTCTGTTCTGCATCAGCAGTTACAATCCTGACAAGGCCTTTCATGATAAGATACCAAAGGCCCCTATGCCTGTTCTTGTGATATGTTGGGATTTCTGGAGGACTAAAAAGCATCTTTGTTTGGCACAAAGCTTCCTATGAACAACAAACTGACAACAAACTGACAGCAGTCAGAAGATTTTTAAGATGTGAAATGGAAAGGTTTTTAATTTCGGTTGACATTGACTTATTTTTATTTAGTAGGTGGAATATGTAGCACCAGTCAGTTAACAGAAATAGAAGTCAGATGTTTTTTTAAAGCTGAGAATCAGCATTTAGCACTTTGAAAGTCACAGAAATACCTTTAACACTCAGTGCATCTCTGTTTATTGTCTGTCAAATAACAAGTAAGTTGTTGTGCTAAATACGACAGAACACACAAACCTCACTCTTCCTCACAAAGTCTGTGAGTCGAGTCAGAAGTGAGGGGCTCTCTTAAACCATCTTCATTTGTCCGGTGAAACCAGGGAAACGTTCCACATCGACATTCCAGCTTTCAGACTATAACCCGGCCATTGACTAGCAGGTCCTTCAGGGAGCCTGGTCACAATAGAGGATCCCCGAGCCATTGTGGGAGAGTGGACAAGATAGAGTATCTGTGTAATTGTGTCCTCTTAAAAGGAGGCTGATGTGTGTCTGTGTGTTTGATTAAAAGGTTTCATTAAAGGAAAGGGGACTTCCCCCCCCCCCTCTCCTGGAGAAAGGGGGAAGAGAGAAAGGGAGAGGAAGAGAGGAAGTCTCATTACTCTGCACCCCCTGGCCATATCCCTTTCCTACGCTGGTTTTGATGTGGAAATGAGCCTATTGAAAAAGCCCATTGAAAAGCCTGCTGCCCCTTAGAAAGGGTGTAGCGCCAAAATGCCCAGCAGCTACCCTGCCCCTCCCTGCCTCCCCCTGCCCCCCATCCATCCCTCTAGCCCCCATCCCCCATCCCCGCTGCCCCCATCCCTCCCCCCAGGCCTCCTTGAGTGTAATGTGCCATTGCTTGTATCTGCCATGTCCCACCTGCTAGCAACCTCCATGTCCTTGCACTCCCTGACACACACACCCTTACCAGGATGGTTCTAAAGTTTCATGGTTGTGGTGTAGCATCACTGTCACATATTTGGGGTTGGGGTCATCTCAATTTATTTCATATGAACCAACATTTAGTTCTTTCAGTGAATGACTATTTCAGACCAGCTAGCTTCCTACTCTGAGACACCTAACAAACAGGAGGCTTGTTCCACACAGCTACCAGCCTCGAATCTCCTCACCACAGCCATCAGACACATCATCCAGGTCAGATGTTTGACTCCGGTATAAAGCTGCCATTTTGATTTCGGTTGCTAGGCTGCTCTTCACCACTCTGTGATAACAATCTCTCTCTCTCTCGGGAGACAGAGAGAGAGAGACAGAGAGACACAGAGAGAGAGAGAGAGAGAGAGAGAGAGAGAGAGAGAGACAAGGAGAGAGTGGAGAACAGAAAGAGAGGAACAGAGTGAGTGAGTGAGGAACAGAGAAAGAGAGACACACACAACGAGAGAGTAAGGAACAGAGAGAGAGAGAGACACACACACAAGGAGAGAGTGAGGAACACACACAGAGAGAGAGAGAGAGAGAGAGAGAGAGAGAGAGAGAGAGAGAGAGAGAGACACACAAGGACAGAGAGAGGAACAGAGAGAGAGAGGGGAACAGAGGGTGCTGCCAGTGCATCATTCATGTTTTGAACTTCAAAGCCCAACAGAAATACAGATAGAGAGAGGCCTTGAACGACTAGCACAAGTACCCTGGCCACCCCACCCCCACCCCCATCCCACCCCCACCCCCATCCCACCCCCACCCCCATCCCACCCCCACCCCCATCCCACCCCCACCCCCACCCCACCCAAACTCTCTCACACATACACACATAATCACAGATTCTTTTTATCTCATGGTTGGATATCAAAAGCTATCCCTTTGGGTTGTGCCTCTTATGAAGCTAAATCCTTCTATGTCCTGCCCGCCCGCCCGCCCGCCCTCCCTCCCTCTCTGACTAGACTAACTACAGTTGCACCAATTTGCAGATGCTCCAAAGCTACAGGCTTTTGGTTTAATGAACAGATTTAGAATAGAAGAGCCAGATCTATTCTTCGAGCCCGTTGATGATGGCCTCGCAGGGAAATGCAGACGAACATGGCTGTTATAGGAGCTGTGGTCCTTGATTATCTTATGATCTTACTGGTTCCAGCTTTTTGCTCCCAGGAACTCAATCTAGGCCCTGGATCCTAGTTCCTAGTACCGGGGGGGGGGGGGGGAACACAGCTTTTGTTCATCTGAGTCACTTGATTAAAATCGACAGAATCCTCAACTATGAAAATAGTACATTGAATCAGCTTTGGTGTGTGAGTGTGTGATGATGTTCAGGAAATGTCACGGATCTCGAGCCGATGAGTCCATTTCAACATGTCCTGTACCCACCCCCCTGTACCCGCCCCCCTGTACCCACCCCCCTGTACTCGCCCCCCTGTACCCACCCCCCTGTACTCGCCCCCCTGTACCCGCCCCCCTGTACCCGCCCCCCTGTACCCGCCCCCCTGTACCCGCCCCCCCTGTACCCGCCCCCCCTGTACCCGCCCCCCCTGTACCCACCCCCCTGTACCCGCCCCCCCTGTACCCACCCCCCTGTACCCACCCCCCTGTACCCACCCCCCTGTACTCGCCCCCCCTGTACCCACCCCCCTGTACCCACCCCCCTGTACTCGCCCCCCTGTACCCACCCCCCTGTACTCGCCCCCCTGTACCCGCCCCCCTGTACCCACCCCCCCTGTACCCGCCCCCCCTGTACCCACCCCCCCTGTACCCACCCCCCTGTACCCACCCCCCTGTACCCACCCCCCTGTACCCACCCCCCTGTACCCGCCCCCCCTGTACTCGCCCCCCTGTACCCGCCCCCCTGTACCCACCCCCCTGTACCCACCCCCCTGTACCCGCCCCCCCTGTACTCGCCCCCCTGTACCCGCCCCCCTGTACTCGCCCCCCCGTACCCGCCCCCCCGTACTCGCCCCCCCTGTACCCGCGCCCCTGTACCCGCCCCCCTGTACTCGCCCCCCTGTACCCGCCCCCCCGTACTCGCCCCCCCTGTACTCGCCCCCCCTGTACTCGCCCCCCCTGTACTCGCCCCCCCTGTACCCGCGCCCCCCCGTACCCGCCCCCCCCGTACTCGCCCCCCCTGTACTCGCCCCCCCTGTACCCGCCCCCCTGTACTCGCCCCCCCTGTACTCGCCCCCCTGTACTCGCCCCCCCTGTACCCGCCCCCCTGTACTCGCCCCCCCTGTACTCGCCCCCCTGTACTCGCCCCCCCTGTACCCGCCCCCCTGTACTCGCCCCCCCTGTACCCGCCCCCCTGTACTCGCCCCCCCTGTACTCGCCCCCCTGTACTCGCCCCCCCTGTACTCGCCCCCCTGTACTCGCCCCTCTGTTCACAACACATCAGCGTCTGGCTGAAGCAGGCGTCACTCCAGAACATGTGATGCATCATTTCTGCTGATGCTCAGACTTGGAGTTCAGCAGCTACCAAGCCAACACGGTTGTCCTCAGAAAACACCCTCCCTCCATTTCTCTGTCCACCGGTTGCCTGACCAAATAAAACAAACAGAATTTATTCAGGAATGGCCGAACCAAGGAATCAACAAATGCGTTTTTTTTTTTTTGCCCACAACTGTTTCTCCTGGGTTTTAGAGAGTTTAGAAAAGGACTTTTACAGTACTTGTGTGATATTAGGACTCTTGATGTCTGTGTGTGTGTGTGTGTAGTAGAGATGATTTAAAGCCTCAGTGACAAAAAAGTGGATAGGCAACGTTAGCTAAAGTGACGTCATGTTTTGAGTCAAAACAAGGGTCAGCTCCAGTCCTGCTCAGACTGTGGGTGTGCATCATGAAAGGTGCTGTTGTGTTCCGCTGCAGCTGTCACTGAGAGGCAGTTTGTGAGGATTACGTCCAATTTCTTAAAGTAGGGTCGGACACAAACATCGGTCTTGAGGCAGTGCTATTAAACCGAATTTGGTTAAGAAGCATGTAGAATTTAAGACAACCGTCTAAAGCGGAGAGACAGCCGTCTTGACAAAGGGCCCGTGGCTCCTGCCTTCTCCACAACACAGAGAAAGCTTTGTAACGCATGGAGAGACGGAGAGGAGAGAGGTCCACTAGGGAGGGAGGGAGGGAGGGAGAGAAAGAAGGAGGGATAGAGAGAAGGAGGGAAAGTGAGAAGGAGGGAGAAGTCCACTAGGGAGGGAGGAAGGGAGAGAGAGAAGGAGGGAGAAGTCCACTAGGGAGGGAGGGAGGGAGGGAGAGAAGGAGGGAGAGAGGGAGAGGTCCAATAGGGAGCGAGGGAGAGAGGTCCACCAGGGAGGGAGAGAAGGAGGGAGAGGTCCACTAGGGAGGGAGGGAGGAAGAGAAGGGAGGTCCCAATAGGGAGAGAGGGAGGGAGAGACAACATGAGGGAGAGGAGAGAGGTCAACCAGGGAGGGAACACTGAAGAGGCCATATGCTGACAGGTCTGTCTCCTGCTTCCTTCATTACTGAGCCGTCAGCGGGCCGGGGGACATGAGGAGGGTTAAGTTCTGCAGCTACAACTCTGTAGGACACGCACAGTTACACACAGTTACAAAGCTTCCCCAGCGCAGGTTAAGCCTGCTAAAACTAAGAGGGTTTTTTGTTCCAGATTTGGCTTGATCTGTGCAGGGGAGTCTGGGCCAGTGACACTTGGTCGGTAACACTGGCAGCCGCATGGAGAGCCCCCCCCCCCGCTAGAGAGAGTGTGTTGGTGTAACAGTGTGTCATATCGTCTGGTGTAACAGTGTGTTATATCGTCTGGTGTAACAGTGTGTTATATCGTCTGGTGTAACAGTGTGTCATATCGTCTGGTGTAACAGTGTGTTATATCGTCTGGTGTAACAGTGTGTCATATCGTCTGGTGTAACAGTGTGTTATATCGTCTGGTGTAACAGTGTGTCATATCGTCTGGTGTAACAGTGTGTTATATCGTCTGGTGTAACAGTGTGTTATTTCGTCTGGTGTAACAGTGTGTTATATCGTCTGGTGTAACAGTGTGTTATATCGTCTGGTGTAACAGTGTGTTATATCGTCTGGTGTAACAGTGTGTTATTTCGTCTGGTGTAACAGTGTGTTATTTCGTCTGGTGTAACAGTGTGTTATATCGTCGGTGTAACAGTGTGTTATTTCGTCTGGTGTAACAGTGTGTTATTTCGTCTGGTGTAACAGTGTGTTATATCGTCTGGTGTAACAGTGTGTTATATCGTCTGGTGTAACAGTGTGTTATATCGTCTGGTGTAACAGTGTGTTATTCCGGGAGTACAACGGCACTTGGCTGAATGATTGGCTGGGCCTGATGTTAGTTTCCTCCAGGATCACAATGACTCTTATTGAGAGACTTGTTGCTCTTGTTGTAACTGTCTTAAATTATTGTACTTGGATAAAAGCGTCTGCTAAATGCATAAATGTAATGTTATATTGTCTAGTGTAACAGTGTGTTATTTCGTCTGGTGTAAGAGTGTGTTGTAGCTACGTACTCAAAACAGAAACTCGTAAACAGAGCTTCCCATGGGGGGGTGGATGGTTGGTGGATGTTTGTCAGCGTTAGTTATTAGTGACTCCAGACACACCGGGTGTGTGGTAGTAAAGACCAGGCCCCGCTAGGCCATGTGCAGCCCATTACCTCGTCTCACGCCAGCCTGGGGCCGTTTCCCCCGGGGGGTCCCCAGCCCTGCTCCCCGGAGCCCCCGGCGGGCCACCCTATCAGGAGCAGCTCTCCCCAGCATCACTGCCCGCTCGGCCAGACGCCTGGCTGTCGTCCGATCCAGGAAGAAGCCCTTGGAGGAAACAAAGGTGTCTCGGAGGGAGAAGACGGCCATCCTGAAACGTGTGGTGTGTGTGTGTGGTGGGATTTTCCATCATTACGACGGTGGAGGGACGGGCGATTAAACTAGACGTGATTTAGTTATTAGGTCTATTTTTAATGCCATGTCATTTCAGGGTGCCAGTGAGAATTTGTTTTGAGTTATTTTCGTAGTGTTCAGTGAGAAATTACTACTATGATGTCAGCTACCTTGTAATGTTGATTCTATAGAAGGATAATTAGTGACCCTGAGGCACACTATATTCTTCTGTCCTCCTGCTATGGGTAAACAAAATCACTTCCATCTCTCTCTTTGTGACCAAAAATGTAAAGCTGGCAGAATCTCCCACTCAGTCATTTGTTCGACAAAGTGTCGTTTATAGCCTCTTAATTAGATCCAGGTTTGCTTGTTTTCTGGTCATGTTGTGGAAAGTTGAAAATTGCGAAGGTAAATACACTCAGAGACAAACAGATGAAAGAATGTGCTTCTCAGCATTTCCTGAATTCAAGCCCGCCAGAATCATCTGCTTCGTTTTTGAGTTCCGCTTTTCGTAAAAGGCCAAATGCAAACAGGCGTTTTTTTTTATGACGTCACAAGAACGTTGACGGGAAACCAGCATCAAAAGTCGTCCAGCTCGGATGAAAGGATGGAAGAAATGAAACCAGGAGAAGGAGAGTGGCGTGCGGGAGTTAGGATCCAAATTAGCCCCCTGGTCAGGACCCTGTGTTTGTGGAGCCCACTGTTAATCCAGCCTAACAAGGGAAAGCACAGATTATTTTCCAGACCAACAGTGGCTGCATATTTATCTAAAGCAGAGCTCCACATGGCTCCAGCCTTCATGCCAGACTTGTTTCTCTTATCACCGTTTAATGAAAAGAAAATGGACGACGGCCCAAGTGGAAAAATATCAAACCTCAATCACATGTCCATGTTTCACATGAGATATTACTAAATGTTTCATTATATTTATCTACACATTTGGAAGGGAACAAAACATGTACAGATTTTGTGTGTCCAATTTAGTCCAATTTTAGTAAGTTTGTACTTAAACTTTAGGTTTAATATCGAGGAGGGCGTTATGTTCCAGAGTGTGAAGGCGGTGGGAGAGGGGGGGCACTCGAACACCCTCAGACCCTGGACCAGACATGCTGAACACCCTCAGACCCTGGACCAGACATGCTGAACACCCTCAGACCCTGGACCAGACATGCTGAACACCCTCAGACCCTGGACCAGACATGCTGAACACCCTCAGACCCTGGACCAGACATGCTGAACACCCTCAGACCCTGGACCAGACATGCTGAACACCCTCAGACCCTGGACCAGACATGCTGAACACCCTCAGACCCTGGACCAGACATGCTGAACACCCTCAGACCCTGGACCAGACATGCTAAAACACCCTCAGACCCTGGACCAGACATGCTGAACACCCTCAGACCCTGGACCAGACATGCTAAAACACCCTCAGACCCTGGACCAGACATGCTGAACACCCTCAGACCCTGGACCAGACATGCCGATGGAGAGGGTCTTTGTTTCTCTCCTTCTCCTCCAGGAGCACCCTCGGTAGGAAGAGTGTGTCCCTCTGGTCAGCAGGCCCTGCTGCCCCCGACCAGGTCGCCCTCGAATCAGCAGGCCCGGCCTCTGGGCTCTGATTGTGACAAGACTTTAAAGTTTAGAAGCAGTTTTGGCGTAGAGCAGGGGCACACGGTATGTACCAGGGGGAAACTAGCACCTCACACGTATCTCAGCAAAATACCAAACGATTTTCAGACCCGTCAGGGTGAGTTGACTTTGACTGGAAAAATCCAGGGCAGCTATTTAACTGCTAGACCCAGTTTTAGAGGCCCCCAAAAATAGACAACCACTCTACGTCTGCACACCATTTAGAGGCATATCTGATACCTGGGCTGACACGAGGGTTGTGCAGACAGAAAACAACCCGACTCAGATACTGGGAGCCAACACCATTGTCTGGAACCCCAAGAATCCCAAAGCGGAGGCACGTGCCAACGTCTGTGGCGTGTTGAGCTTGATGTCTGTTGCTGGCCTGCCAAGGCTGCTGGTCTTAGGAGCTCTTCTTTCAGCACTCCTCTCTCCTCATCACCCTCCCTCCCTCTCTCCCTCCCTCTCTCCCTCTCTCCCTCCCTCCCTCCCTCATCTCTCCTCCATCTCTCTTCCTCTGTTCCTCCCTCCCCTCCTCCCTCCATCTGTGCTGTATTAACCCGGCTGCCCGCCACTCAAAGGGTCTTTATGGATCTGCAGGAAGCTGCTTGTGATTAAGGTCTCTGTCGGCCGCCGAAAGCTCCGTTACACCAACACACCTCCCTCCCGGAAAACAGATCTCTCGTTCTCGCTGTCGCCCTGGCTGCGTTCTCTGATCCTGGAGCCGTGAGCTGGGCCAAGCTGGAACGTGTATCTGCTGCGTTCAAGCCTGCGGGGGCTTCCACACCCCTCTCTCTACTTCCCGTCATCAAATGTTACTCAAAAGCCACACGGTCAACTTGATGTTATGCAAGACTTTGTCAGAGCGGATTAGCGGTTTGTTGGAGATGTTAGTCGTGAGTGGTGTTTACGCTTGGTCTGAGTCGGTCGACGGCGCTCTCCGGATGGGATGAACCCAAATGAAGGGGTTGGCTACGATGTGGCTTCCACAAACCATGCTGCTGCCTCTGCCACTGCCTCTGCAGGCATGCACAGCACGGCTGCCTGCTGGAGGAAACGTCCTGCGGGGAAATGTATGAATGTGTGAATGTGTTTCATACTTCTGAGAATGAGTGATTATGCTCAAGGGAGAGGGGATGTTTTTTGCACACGATTGATATTTGTCTGCATTTAAACACTTTATAAAATGTATATTTGCGAATAATGGACCGAGGTTAGATAAAATGCTGTTGTGTGTGTGAGTGTTGCTGGCCGGGGGAGAGGGGGGAGGGGAGAGGGGAGAGGGGGGAGAGGGGGGAGGGGAGAGAGGGGAGAGAGGGGGGAGGGGAGAGGGGGGAGAGAGGAGAGGGGGGAGGGTGCTCTCCCAGGTGTGGACCCGGCAGCAGGAGCCAGGAGGATGTGGTTTCTCCTCCACCCAGACTGGCTCAGGAGGAATGCTGAGTTACTGAGAAAAGGAGGACAGGGAAAAGCTCCAGGCAGCGGCGAGCAAGGCAGCACTATTTTCTTTTGTTTTAACAGCTAAATCAGGCACACATGATCCAGTCTCACACCTCTCCTTTCATTTTCACCTCATCACAGTCAGCGAAGCGGTCTGTAGGTGCTGTGTATTGTTCGCTGTGTTTATAACGTGTGTTTATCAGAGTTTAATGGCTGTTTGTAATGGCTGACTCGTTAAAGATCCCCTGGCCTGAACCATTTGACCTGGAACAATATACAACCGTTGAGAAGGTCCCGTCAGCAAGACTAGGCAGGATTTATGCAAGGCATGTTGAAACTCTAGCTGACCAGGAATCAAAAACATAGAGGTGATTTGAATTTTGTAGGTATTCATCAAAACTCAGTTCCCAGTATTCTGGGGGCTACGCAAACAGAAAGTCAGTATTTTTTGGTGTTGGTTTTCTTTGGTATATTCTGTTATTATCAGTCTTAGTCTGTCTGTTTAAGTTTCCTCTGAACAAGACTTGATAACCGCTTGCCCCCGATGCTCCTGGACATCAGACAGGAACTACTCTACAAGTGAAGGCCTTTCCTAACATCTGCTAAGGGCTTACATGTAACCCAGTACTGCAAGCTAAACCCTCACACCCAGTCATGGAAGTCCTCACACAAGACGACATACATTCACTATCTAAACCACAAGATTCCAGAAAGGAACAAGAAGCCAGTTTGTCCACCAAACCATTTGGATGAATCTTTTAAAACAAGTTTTGGGAGACATCAAATCTGACGAAAAGAAAATCATTGCTTTTAAATCCAACCCCGTCTAGATGAACCATCTCCCTTCTAGATGAACCATCTCCCTTCTAGATGAACCATCTCCCTTCTAGATGAACCATCTCCCTCCTAGATGAACCATCTCCCTCCTAGATGAACCATCTCCATTCAGAAATGTTATTTATGGTTGTCATGATGTTTCGCCTCTGCGGTCATCCAGATGCTCTGTGTCTTCGCCCGTGATGTAGAAACTGGCTTTGCCACGCTCCCCTCTGCAGTGTTCTGCGGAATCTCCCTGAGGAGGGAAACAGCGGCTTGCGTTTCCCCCTCCGGTGCAAGCAGAGAGGGAGTCTAAAAGCTCACAGCAGGCAGACAGCGACTAGAGGACTAGTGACAAAAATAAAAACCACAGCGAACACATTCCAAAAAAGGTCATCTGGCTTCAGAAACACAGGAGCTGCATCATTTAGGAAACGTCTCCTGGAAAGCAGAGCTGCTGCAAAAATATAAGATCCAACCATATTTCCTCCCTTGCTAAATGTTTGGCTTCAGTAGGTCCTTCCTGCGCTTCTCCCTGAACAGCCCGGTGTTTCTCTATCCTTCACCTCCGACCTCGTTAAGTGATGTTTGGGTTTTAAGACTCGGACGGCGGGTCGTATATCCTACAGGTCTCAGTGCTCCTGGCACGACGCGTCATGTCCTTCACTGGCAACTTAACATTGAACAAGCCTGGCGTCTCTCCAGCAGGGGAGCTGATCTCTCTCTCCAGCAGGGGAGCTGATCTCTCTCTCCAGCAGGGGAGCTGATCTCTCTCTCCAGCAAGGGAGCTGATCTCTCTCTCCAGCAGGGGAGCTGATCTCTCTCTCCAGCAGGGGAACTGATCTCTCTCTCCAGCAGGGGAACTGATCTCTCTCTCCAGCAAGGGAGCTGATCTCTCTCTCCAGCAGGGGAGCTGATCTCTCTCTCCAGCAGGGGAGCTGATCTCTCTCTCCAGCAGGGGAGCTGATCTCTCCAGCAAGGGAGCTGATCTCTCTCTCCAGCAGGGGAGCTGATCTCTCTCTCCAGCAGGGGAGCTGATCTCTCTCTCCAGCAGGGGAGCTGATCTCTCTCTCCAGCAGGGGAGCTGATCTCTCTCTCCAGCAGGGGAGCTGATCTCTCCAGCAGGGGAGCTGATCTCTCTCTCCAGCAGGGGAGCTGATCTCTCTCTCCAGCAGGGGAGCTGATCTCTCTCTCCAGCAGGGGAGCTGATCTCTCCAGCAGGGGAGCTGATCTCTCTCTCCAGCAGGGGAGCTGATCTCTCTCTCCAGCAGGGGAGCTGATCTCTCTCTCCAGCAGGGGAGCTGATCTCTCCCTCCAGCAGGGGAGCTGATCTCTCTCTCCAGCAGGGGAGCTGATCTCTCTCTCCAGCAGGGGAGCTGATCTCTCTCTCCAGCAGGGGAGCTGATCTCTCTCTCCAGCAGGGGAGCTGATCTCTCTCTCCAGCAGGGGAGCTGATCTCTCTCTCCAGCAGGGGAGCTGATCTCTCTCTCCAGCAGGGGAGCTGATCTCTCTCTCCAGCAGGGGAGCTGATCTCTCCAGCAGGGGAGCTGATCTCTCCAGCAGGGGAGCTGATCTCTCTCTCCAGCAGGGGAGCTGATCTCTCTCTCCAGCAGGGGAGCTGATCTCTCTCTCCAGCAGGGGAGCTGATCTCTCTCTCCAGCAGGGGAGCTGATCTCTCTCTCCAGCAGGGGAGCTGATCTCTCTCTCCAGCAAGGGAGCTGATCTCTCTCTCCAGCATGGGAGCTGATCTCTCTCTCCAGCAGGGGAGCTGATCTCTCTCTCCAGCAGGGGAGCTGATCTCTCCAGCAGGGGAGCTGATCTCTCTCTCCAGCAGGGGAGCTGATCTCTCCAGCAGGGGAGCTGATCTCTCTCTCCAGCAGGGGAGCTGATCTCTCTCTCCAGCAGGGGAGCTGATCTCTCTCTCCAGCAGGGGAGCTGATCTCTCTCTCCAGCAGGGGAGCTGATCTCTCTCTCCAGCAAGGGAGCTGATCTCTCTCTCCAGCATGGGAGCTGATCTCTCCAGCAGGGGAGCTGATCTCTCTCTCCAGCAGGGGAGCTGATCTCTCCAGCAGGGGAGCTGATCTCTCTCTCCAGCAGGGGAGCTGATCTCTCCAGCAGGGGAGCTGATCTCTCTCTCCAGCAGGGGAGCTGATCTCTCCAGCAGGGGAGCTGATCTCTCTCTCCAGCAGGGGAGCTGATCTCTCCAGCAGGGGAGCTGATCTCTCTCTCCAGCAGGGGAGCTGATCTCTCCAGCAGGGGAGCTGATCTCTCTCCCTCCACCAGGCCGGTTTGGACCACCAAGCTTCCCTCTCCACAGCAAAACAACCCTCTCAGTTTCAGCTAAACATTGCTTCATCGTTTACACACGCCTTTAATAAGGCACCCCCACCACACGCACACACACACACACACACACACACACACACCTCTCCACCCCCCAAGATCAGTTCACACAGAAACCAAAAGGTTTCCACACAGAGAGAGCACCATTGAGCCACAACACTGCCCACCCGCTTTATTGCATTACCCATAATCCCTCTTGCATGCTACCGTATATTGGGGGGGGGGGGGGGCGTGGGGGGGAGGGTGAAGCCAGAGACAGGCTTCTCAGACCAGGCATGTGGGGGTGCATGGTCTCTCCTCTCCTGGCGTGGGACCACCGCAGCCTGGAGGGGTGTTGGCCTGCCTGACCCCACCCAGTGAGCAGCGCTGGTGGAGGAGGAGAGGGGAGGCACTCACTGCAGAGTGCATTTCTAATCCAGCCTGGGCCCTTTGCTGCATGTCTTCCCCCCACTCTCTCTCTCCCTCCCTCCCTCCCTCCCTGACGCTAGGCCTCAGCTAGCATAGCAGCAGCCCCTCCAGAGACCAGTCTGGCAGCTCCAGGGTGGCCAGGCATCCACGCTGCCCCTTCCACACTCCCCTCACCCTGAGGAGATTACCAGCGCACCCGGAGAGCAATAAAAGGGGTTGGCGCCAGGGCCTGGCCAGGGCCTGGAGTTTAACGTTATGGCATCTGTCAGCAGGACACAGAGCTGGATTAAGGGGAGCAGGGCTGCATGTCTTGTTTGTTGCGTTGTCACAGAACCCCGGCCGGCGCTCACTCTCAGCTGTCCCCGTTAACGCTGGCATTAATCCTCAAGTAGGAGCAGAAAGGGTTTGATATCATAGTCTCTCTACGAAGACGGGATTGATATGTCGGCTTGATAATGTGCTGCTGAGATGCTGTTGGCCCCTGCGGTTGCTAGCTCAAACACCAGATGCATTCAGGACTTCAGACACACTCACACTGAGATAACTTTAGTCAAATAGAAATAGATAGTGGACATCATGCCACCATGGTAACCAACAATCACCAACTGTTTTACCAGTGTGCCACACTGTGTGTGTGTGTGTGTGTGTGTGTGTGAGCGCTAGCCCGAAGCTCGCATCCCGTGGTGCAGGTTGTGGACTGTGCACAACCATAGAGGAAGCAGTCTTTCACCCAGCCCTCCTGTTAGGAGGTGAGGACATGTTTCCCTGTCTGAGAGCAATGGAGGACAACAAAGGCTGTTTCCTGTCAAGTCGTTGAGATGCACGTCACAACGCTTTCTTGTCTCAGACACACACACACACACACTGTGTGCTGCTCTCATGCCTTGTACTCACGGCTGATGATGTCATGTCCAATCAGGGGTCCTGATGCAGAAGAGGCACCAGAGACAGGAAGTGCACCACCACTGGATGACCACTAGGGGTGGACCTGATATCCCTTAGCTCTCAGGAGGCCCAGCCAGCTGAGGGGGGTTAAGGAAGACTCAGACCAAGACCCTGAGCCCAGACCCTCAAGACCCAGACCCTGACCCAGACCCTCAGGACCCAGACCCTGGACCCCAGACCCTCAAGACCCAGACCCTGACCCAGACCCAGACCCTCAGGACCCAGACCCTGGACCCCAGACCCTCAAGACCCAGACCCTGACCCAGACCCAGACCCTCAGGACCCAGACCCTGGACCCCAGACCCTCAAGACCCAGACCCAGACCCTCAGGACCCAGACCCTCAGGACCCAGACCCTGGACCCCAGACCCTCAAGACCCAGACCCTGACCCAGACCCAGACCCTCAGGACCCAGACCCTGGACCCCAGACCCTCAAGACCCAGACCCAGACCCTCAGGACCCAGACCCTCAGGACCCAGACCCTGGACCCCAGACCCTCAAGACCCTGACCCAGACCCTGACCCAGACCCTCAGGACCCAGACCCTGGACCCCAGACCCTCAAGACCCAGACCCTCAAGACCCAGACCCCAGACCCTAAGCCACCAGAAGCCCCAGACCATGTCCTGCCCTACAGCTTCCCTCAGCAGCAGATTCCAGCCAGGCCACAGGGAACAGGCAAGAATGCTGGGACCAGCTGTTTGGGACTGGAGCATGGGGGGCTAACAGGAGCGTGGGGGGCTAACTGGAGCGTGGGGGGCTAACAGGAGCGTGGGGGGCTAACTGGAGCGTGGGGGGCTAACAGGAGCGTGGGGGGCTAACAGGAGCGTGGGGGGCTAACTGGGTAGGAATGGTTCAGCTTGTCCCTGGGGAGCCAGTTTACCATCCAATCAGCTGGCTGCATCTCTCTATCTCTCGTTCGGTGGGGGGAGGGGTGGAAGTAGATATTTTTCTTCCTATTGCTTCCTAATCACAAGAAAGTTCTCCAGAAGCTGCAGTATTTGTCTGCCATTGTTCTTTTTTGCTTTGCAACGAGGGCGCTTAATGTGGCTTCAGATTTCAGGCTTACATTCAGCTTATTTGTGCAGTGATTTCTGTATAACGTAAATAAGATATGTTAATCGAAACATTCTCTGGCCTGTGCAAGGGTTCCAGCTGAGTGGGGTCTTGGCTAGGGATGGGTGGTGTTGGGGTGACAGAGAAGTCTTGTTTTCCACAGGCCCCCAGTTGTCAGCAGGGAGGAGCTGGGAGGAGCTGTCTCTCTGGCTCCTTATCGTGTGCAGCTCAGCTGACAGCTGCCACACCAGAACCAAACCTGCCACAAGGAAACCAGAGGCCAGGCTTTGGAATTGAACCAGGCCCAAACCTGCCACAAGGAAACCAGAGGCCAGGCTTTGGAATGGAACCAGGCCCTTCACAAATGTTCACAGACACTGTACATATACACACACGTGTATGTATATATGTATACATACACATATTATATATAGTCCTGTCATGAGAGGAGGGATCAGACAGGCTGAACAAAGGGGAGAGTGGTCCACTTTTCTCGATTTCAACAGGACAGCAGGTCTTGGTGTCATGGTGTGGTGAAGACCTTTAGACATATGTCTTATTGTCTTATTCTAGTGAGCCAGGCAGTCTGCCTAATGCACCCCTGTCACCCTGACTGCTCATTCTGCACTGTCAGGAAGCCAGGCTTTAGAGTATGATGTTATGATTCTTGTGGATATTATGACAAAATCTGTCCTATGACCGAACTTGTCAGGAACTCCATAGCCCCTTCACACTGTTGCTCTCTCTCTCACACACACACACACACACACACACTCACCCCCCCCCCCAACCCCCCCCATGTGACCATCATCCCCTCTGTTAAATCCATGTGATAACTTTACCCACGAGATGTCTGAAGTAGCTTGCTGGAACCCGGACAAAATAGGTGACCTTGGAGACAAACGCCAGAGAGGCAGCCTGCTGCCCCTCTCCAGCCTGCTGCCCCTCTCCAGCCTGCTGCCCCTCTCCAGCCTGCTGCCCCTCTCCAGCCTGCTGCCCCTCTCCAGCCTGCTGCCCCTCTCCAGCCTGCTGCCCCTCTCCAGCCTGCTGCCCCTCTCCAGCCTGCTGCCCCTCTCCAGCCTGCTGCCCCTCTCCAGCCTGCTGCCCCTCTCCAGCCTGCTGCCCCTCTTCAGCCTGCTGCCCCTCTCCAGCCTGCTGCCCCTCTCCAGCCTGCTGCCCCTCTTCAGCCTGCTGCCCCTCTCCAGCCTGCTGCCCCTCTCCAGGCTGCTGCCCCTCTCCAGCCTGCTGCCCCTCTCCAGGCTGTTGCCCCTCTCCAGCCTGTTGCCCCTCTCCAGGCTGCTGCCCCTCTCCAGCCTGCTGCCCCTCTTCAGGCTGTTGCCCCTCTCCAGGCATGGCAGACAGTTAGCACCTCTCCTCCCAGATAAAGACATGGAGCAGGATCTGTCAGGGGGTAGGTTCACACACAGCACCGGTGTTGTGGAGCAACAGGGTGATGCCATGCCCTGGCAGAGAGCCCCCTCCCACACTAATCCCTACACATTGGCAGACATACAACTCCACTTACACCCCCCCCCCCTCCCTCATCTCTCACTACCACGGTGGAGTACAAGAGAGAGACAAGGCCTTCAGGATACTGGGGGCTGAGATGCTTGTCTGGTTGTGTGTGTGAGTATGTGTGTGTGTGTGTGTATGTGTGGGGGGGTTCTGTTAGTTGTGTTGTCATGTCTAAAATAGGATTGTGTTCCTCCCAGGGCCGTGTGATGCAGCATGGTGGAAGGTGAGGCTTCTCATGAGCTGGACAAGGTCAGACTGGGGAGAGGAGGGGGGGGGGGGGGGGGGGCAGATTAACACTGAGGGGTCCGAGGGGGGGGGAGGGGGGTCCGAGGTGTCACTGAGAGTGTGACAGCGACACTAAGTGTGGCACACACATAACCACACTCTCACTTGTAAACAGCGAGGCGGCTGGTGCAAACTGTGTCTCCTACAAGCATACACACTCGTACGCACACGCTCTACACACACACACGCTCTACACACACACGCTCTACACACACGCTCTACACACACACGCTCTACACACACACGCTCTACACACACACGCTCTACACACACGCTTATACACACATGCTCTACACACACGCTCGTACACACATGCTCTACACACACGCTCTACACACACACGCTCTACACACACGCTCTACAGACACGCTCATACACACACGCTCTACACACACGCTCTACACACATGCTCTACACACACACGCTCTACGCACACGCTCTACGCACACGCTCTACGCACATGGGCCGACACACAGCAGGACGACACGCAAGACAGCACTTCCCCCAACACCCCCCCCCTCTCCACCCCCCCCTCCTGAACACATGCTTCCGCAAAAAGCTGTTGTTATCTCTCCCAACATAGCACCTTTATCACCCCAGACCAGCCTACATCACCAGCCTAGATAGCTGTGTTTACCCAGGTTGGGTTTCCCAGTCAAAAGCTGTTTGCAATAACCAATGTTCCCTCAGACACACACAGCCGATCAGTGTGAACGTGTTACTGAACAGCGGTACTCTGGGCTCGCTAGGGGGGGGGTGATGCCAGCACTGCCCCACTGATAAGAGAGAGGGGGGGCATGTTTGGGATGCCATTGCGTTCTAATGGGGGGGTGGATGTTCTGTTGGTTGTTGCCCAGTAACTGTTGAGGAGAGGGGGGGCTGATGTAAGGCTGGGTGATGTGTAGACGGGGGGCTGATGGGAACATTAGGGTTGAACCCAACTGCCCAAGACAACAGAACGATCGGATAGACAACTTGAGGGGTTGTAGTGGAGAACCGTGGTTGTCCAGCTGCTGTGTGTGTGTGTGTGTGTGTGTGTGTGTGTGTGTGTGGCAAATGTCAGCTGGGTGTCTGAAAAGAGGGTTAATTAAATGGGGGTTGCGTTCAGGGCTAACCTTGACCTCCAGGTTGTCACACACACACACACCCCACAGGTGTCTCTATTCCCTGGGGTTGACACAGTCACGATGCAGAGCTTGAGGGATCCAGTTTGAGTAGAAAAGAACATAAAGCCCCCCCCCCCCCCCTCCCCCCCGGGACGCAATCCGGACGCATGATGTACCCCCTCAACCAGCACGTGACGTACCCCGTGCTTCCGGGAGACTTGGGATGTCTGAACTGATCTAGAACTCCGGAGGCTTTTATGAACACCACCGTTTCAATATTTCAGACGACATCTTAAACAATGGCGACCTCTACTGTTACAAGTGGGTCCTTGTAACTGGGACGTGTGTGGAAAGCCAATATAATCCTACTGAAATAAAAGTTAAGTTTAGTCTAGTCTGGTTATTATATAATTTAGTAAAATCAAATCTGTATATAGCCTACACATGTGATATAATACAATTAGAACAACAAGAGTATCTTAGAATTGTTTTATAATTAGTAACTATCCCATCATCATAAATCACACAACACATCTGACCTTATTCCAAACTAGAGCCAGAGTATCGACAACCTTCACAACTGCCGAACGAGGGTCCTTGAGAAGTCTAGTTTGAAAGAGGGAGGGAGAGACTGAGAGACAACCCTGCCTCTTAGTCCATCTCCTTATATGAAGTGTCTAGCTCAACGCGTGGTCTTCACTAAAGATCGCAGTCTTACTTGATTTGCAGGTCTCGCTCTGTGATGCTGCTGCTGGGTGCTGAGGCGGGTCGGAGCGGGTGTCTGTGTCCCACGCTGGTTCACCGCGAGCAGCAGGGCTGAAGTTGAATACGGTGTGGCGGGAGGGCAACAGACAATAAGGCTGCTATCGTTGGCTCGTTTACCCTCTTCCTGCTCACTGAACACCTGTTTTAACGGTAGCTACTTGTTGGAGTCAGTCTCACTATTGTGAATTTGACATTTGGGTTAAGTGTGTTACTCTGCATTGGGAGCTGAACGTTTCTCCTCTCTAATTAGTCGCTCGCTCTGTCACTTGATTGGGCACGCACGGACGTGGTCGCCTGTGTCGCGAATTAATATATTTTTTTATTCCTACTTTTTTTTTTTTTTTTTTTACTTTTTTACTTTTTTAACATTTAAAAACTTTTTTGTAACACACTACACAAAAAAAATTCTCGTTTTCCAAACGTTTAGATTTTTTGTTCTTAACCTTTCAGAAAGAATTGACCGAAAAAGTTATATTTGGAACATACTAAATGATGAATTCAACAGTACATGCACAGAATACATTTACAATTCTGTGAAATACTAACATACATAAAAATCGTCCAAGAATTATTTTATTTTAGTATTTTTCAAATATGGTATCAAATTGCAGTTAATAGCAGTCTTTACATGTAAAAATATATACATATGAATAAATTCTGTGAAAAGGACTGAAATATTGCTATAAATCAAGAACAGCAGAGCCTGGAGACCCTGAGGATGGCCTAGGCGGAGGATTCAGAGTTGATCGGGCCTGAAGTGGTGATCAGGTCTTTAGGAAGGTTCTCTCTCGCCTCATTCATCCGCCTCCTCGCCCTCTGGAACGCCTCTGCGAGCGAGGGATGGAGAGAGAGAAGGAAAGAGAGAGAGAGGGATGGAGAGAGAGAGTGAGAGGGATGGACACACCTTATTCAAATGAATGGGTCTTTATCAAGCTCTGCAGAAGCCTGATAGCAACCCCTTTCATTTAAACCAGGCGTATTGGAGCAGGGAAACATGTAGCACATACAGGACAGTGGGCCCTGAGGACCAGGAGACCAGACCACTGCACCAGTCTTCCTCACCCAGGACGTTGTACACGGCTCCCTGCTGGCTGAAGCCTCCTAGCTGGTCCAGGACGCTCTGCCTTCTCCTCTTCAGCATGCTGGCGTCCACAAAGGCCCTGAACAACAGACAGCCACTGTGAGGCATCTCCTCACTAGCGGTTCTCAAACCCTTTTGGCTTCAGTACCCTCGTCTGAACCCAAGCACCCCTCATACCCGTATTCATATTGTATGAACAAGTATTTGTACCCCTATTTTCACGATTTACTCGAATGTTTGTTCGACTTTCCACTTTCTCTCCGTCCCCCTGTAGTGCCTGTGAGTGCCTGAGTGAGAGGACTGACTGCCTGCAGACTGACCTGGCGTGTTGCAGGCAGTGCAGGGTGAAGGTGACGCTGCCTGTGGTCTTGGTACGAAACCCAAACCGGCTCAGTCTCTCCCCCTGCAGGCAGAAAGAAGAACACCCTTTACATTTCAACACGTCATCAGCTGGGATCCTAATTATGTTCCTTTGTTACGTGCCTCACACACCCCTTCACATCAGCTGATACAGGGGAAGGAGTGTACATCTTTCACATGTTTTTAGATGACATTTCCATTAGTACAAATGCACAGTTAAAACGATATTCCCGTGGTCAGAATTGAGGAACAGTCTGTATCTACCCCTTCAATTCATAAAACATTCCTGATGCTGATGGATCTCTCTCTGCGGGCGTCCCACCTTGAAGGTGCTGGGCACCCTGACATAGCTTCCATCCTCCAGCTCTGGAGATCCTCCGATGAAGAACCTCCTCAGCTCCGACACCGTCCCCGTCTGCAGGGGCCGCCAGCTGGGACACGACAAGGTGTGCTTCCCTGCGTGGAGCACAGACACGGTCACCTGACCCTGAACACACGGTCACCTGACCCTGAACACACCGGTCACCTGACCCTGAACACACGGTCACCTGACCCTGAACACACGGTCACCTGACCCTGAACACACCGGTCACCTGACCCTGAACACACCGGTCACCTGACCCTGAACACACGGTCACCTGACCCTGAACACACCGGTCACCTGACCCTGAACACACGGTCACCTGACCCTGAACACACGGTCACCTGACCCTGAACACACCGGTCACCTGACCCTGAACACACGGTCACCTGACCCTGAACACACCGGTCACCTGACCCTGAACACACGGTCACCTGACCCTGAACACACGGTCACCTGACCCTGAACACACCGGTCACCTGACCCTGAACACACGGTCACCTGACCCTGAACACACCGGTCACCTGACCCTGAACACACGGTCACCTGACCCTGAACACACGGTCACCTGACCCTGAACACACCGGTCACCTGACCCTGAACACTGCACACACTACTACTTTAACAATAACAAATACTACACAAATATGGTTCATCTAACGGTAATGAACACTTGTGAATGTGAATTCTACCTGGGGTAGCGGGGAACACCAGGTATCCATAGCCCTCAGTTCTGTAGCGCTGCCAGAAGTCTAGAGACAGGACCTTGAAGTACAGCACCGGCCACTGTGGAAGAGATTCTACAAAAACACCACAGACCATAATGTAATAATAATAAGTTACAATCATCAAACATGCTGTCATATCCAGTAGTGTGAACGGTCAGTCACTTTCACACAACACATGCAGTGTCTGTGCTGCTGGTGTGTTGTCTGTGGTGCTGGTGTGGTGTCTGTGGAGCTGGTGTGGTGTCTGTGGAGCTGGTGTGGTGTCTGTGGTGCTGGTGTGGTGTCTGTGGAGCTGGTGTGGTGTCTGTTGAGCTTGTGTGGTGTCTGTGGAGCTGGTGTGGTGTCTGTGGAGCTGGTGTGGTGTCTGTGGAGCTGGTGTGGTGTCTGTGGTGCTGGTGTGGTGTCTGTGGAGCTGGTGTGGTGTCTGTGGAGCTGGTGTGGTGTCTGTGGAGCTGGTGTGGTGTCTGTGGAGCTGGTGTGGTGTCTGTTGAGCTTGTGTGGTGTCTGTGGAGCTGGTGTGGTGTCTGTGGAGCTGGTGTGGTGTCTGTGGTGCTGGTGTGGTGTCTGTGGAGCTGGTGTGGTGTCTGTGTAGCTGGTGTGGTGTCTGTGGTGCTGGTGTGGTGTCTGTGGAGCTGGTGTGGTGTCTGTGGAGCTGGTGTGGTGTCTGTGGTGCTGGTGTGGTGTCTGTGGAGCTGGTGTGGTGTCTGTGGAGCTGGTGTGGTGTCTGTGGAGCTGGTGTGGTGTCTGTGGTGCTGGTGTGGTGTCTGTGGAGCTGGTGTGGTGTGCTAACCCTCGCTCTCATCCTCCTTCCTGTAGAACGCCTCGAAGGTGAAGGGGAAGCTGAAGTACGCCACATCGTCCTGCAGGGACCCAAGGATGGAGGAGGAGATGGTGTTGAGGTGGGGTGAGGAGGTGGGGTGAGGAGGTGGGGTGAGGAGGTGGTGTTGAGGTGGGGTGAGGAGGTGGGGTGAGGAGGTGGTGTTGAGGTGAGGAGGTGGGGTGAGGAGGTGGTGTTGAGGTGGGGTGAGGAGGTGGTGTGAGAAGGTGGTGTTGAGGTGAGGAGGTGGTGTGAGGAGGGGGTGTTGAGGTGAGGGGGTGGTGTGAGGAGGTGGTGTTGAGGTGGTGTTGAGGTGGTGTTGAAGTGAGGAGGTGGTGTTGAGGTGAGGAGATGGTGTGAGGAGGTGGGGTGAGGAGGTGGTGTTGAGGTGAGGAGGTGGTGTTGAGGTGGGGTGAGGAGGTGTTGAGGTGGGGTGAGGAGGTGGGGTGAGGAGGTGGTGTTGAGGTGAGGAGGTGGTGTTGAGGTGGTGTTGAGGTGGGGTGAGGAGGACCTACCTTCCCCACGGTGCGGGTGCGGCATGTCTGGGTCACCCCTGACAGAGACTGCTGAGGCAGACTGGACCAGTCTGAAACCACAGGACACACTCAGCTATCACAACACAACCCATTTATTTTTGGATGTAGCTAAACAACTAAACAGTTGTTACACATCAAGTAGTGCTTGTTTGTGATGTCACATTAAGGGTTTGGGATTTGATCCCGTTCTCATGGAGGGACTTACTGTTGGGAAGCTCTATAAAGTAGTGGATGTAGAGGTCGTTGTATTCGAAGCCTTGGGCTGAGACTGGGGGAATGATGGGATTCATCTTATTATTAATATAATTAGTTGTCTGTATAATTTTATACGAATCTTAACAGAAGATTTGAATGTAAGCTTCTGGTCTCACCTATCTCTCCATTCACTAGCAGGCGCAGGATGCCAGGGGGAGGCTGGAAGGACCGAAACATACAAGACTGTTGGCCAAGACCATTTACATCAACATAACAGAGTAGAATTTGTTTATCTTACTTCCCAGTATAAATACCAAGGTCATTAAGTTGACTTAAGCACTAAAGCATGAAGGAGCACCGCTACTTGTTTGACTGACTTCAGTTGGGAAAACTATGATATGGGACAATTGTGATACTACTAGTACTCTTATTTTGAAAGAACTCTAAATCAATCGGAAAACAACAAGGGAGTACCATTTCAAAGTCTTGGCCCACGAGGCTGTTGAGATAATCTCGGTGTCGCGTGTACAACTATGGAGGGAAAGAAGAAAGATGAGTTTCCAGCCAGACAGATAAATAAATACATGGAGTCCGGAAACCATTAGGTGCCTCAGACTGTCATTCTTTGAAAATTCCCCTTCCACAACATACATCATATTCTGTAACTTTGCTTTCTGTAAAGCTGCCTTTCCCTGCACTCTTCCCTTCGTGGCAAAGGGCATCTGCTTAACCTTCCTTGTAGAAACTGAAAACCTGGTTTCCCTGGACGGGTCACTTAGGAGCCAAGCCCAGCTCTGCCTGACTAACCCAGTCAGATCAGAGGAGGTGCTGTAGGAGGGTGAGAGGAGGTTCTAAAGGAAGGTGAGAGGAGGTTCTGTAGGCGGGTGAGAGGAGGTTCTAAAGGAAGGTGAGAGGAGGTTCTGTAGGAGGGTGAGAGGAGGTTCTGTAGGAGGGTGAGAGGAGGTTCTAAAGGAAGGTGAGAGGAGGTTCTGTAGGAGGGTGAGAGGAGGTTCTGTAGGAGGGTGAGAGGAGGTTCTAAAGGAAGGTGAGAGGAGGTTCTGTAGGAGGGTGAGAGGAGATGCTGAAGGAGGGTGAGAGGAGGTTCTAAAGGAGGGTGAGAGGAGGTTCTAAAGGAGGGTGAGAGGAGGTTCTGTAGGAGGGTGAAAGGAGGTTCTGTAGGAGGGTGAGAGGAGATGCTGAAGGAGGGTGAGAGGAGGTGCTGAAGGAGGGTGAAAGGAGGTTCTGTAGGAGGGTGAGAGGAGATGCTGAAGGAGGGTGAGAGGAGGTTCTAAAGGAGGGTGAGAGGAGGTGCTGAAGGAGGGTGAAAGGAGGTTCTGTAGGAGGGTGAGAGGAGATGCTGAAGGAGGGTGAGAGGAGGTTCTGTAGGCGGGTGAGAGGAGGTTCTAAAGGAAGGTGAGAGGAGGTTCTGTAGGAGGGTGAGAGGAGGTTCTGTAGGAGGGTGAGAGGAGGTTCTAAAGGAAGGTGAGAGGAGGTTCTGTAGGAGGGTGAGAGGAGGTTCTAAAGGAGGGTGGGAGGGGATGCTGAAGGAGGAGGTGCTAAAGGAGGGCCCATGGCTCACGTCTGTATACATGCGCTGCTCCCTCTCCTTCTCCTCTGTGTTGATGTCCGACGACACGTTCTCCAGCGTCAAGCGCCAAACCTCCCTCCTCTCCTCCCCCGCCTCCACCCTGGAGAACACGCACAGCAGGGAGGAACCATGTTCCACAACAAGTCTTCCTTCAGTCATGCTCTAGATGGAACAGTAATTGTAAGGTTTACAATCACACCCACCTGTAGGGTTCTTTGCCTTTGTTGAAGTCTGGTTTGATGGTGACCACTCCATTACTGTCTGCTCTGATGGTGCACAGCAGACATTCCGACTCCTGCGCTAGTCTGGGGAGCACACACACACACACACACTCAGCACCAGTCTGTAGACGGTTACTTTGCGCTGTGTCTAGTAAATACAGACCGTTCCTCGACTCTGACCAACAAAATCCTGTTAGAACTGTTCTGATCCTTGGTCTTCTGCTGTATGTTCTATTTGCATGCCGCTAGGATGTACGCCTCTTCTAAACGAACACACCGTCAGGTAACAGTCTGGTAAAGACAAACAACAGACGTACTTGCCGGGGGGCCCCAGGTCTGCCATGATGTGCATGGTCTGGACTGGAGTGTTGACCACGTGGCTGGTCTTCACAAACTCCTCTGAGGGCTCCCAGGTGATCATCTTAGACTTGGAGATGCTGCTGTCTCTACACACACACACAGTCACACACACACACACACAAACGAGCAACATGGAAGAGTTACTCAAGCAAGGTCAGCTTTATTCCCTCCACCACCACCAGTTCGCAGGCCCTCCAACTGAACCACCAAAGGAAACATTGAGAAACGTTTTCCTCCAGTGAATCTGGAGAACGTAGTTGTGATTGTGCGGGTGCTGGGGTGTGTAGTTGTGATTGTGCGGGTGCTGGGGTGTGTAGTTGTGATGTGCGGGTGCTGGGGTGTGTAGTTGTGATGTGCGGGTGCTGGGGTGTGTAGTTGTGATGTGCGGGTGCTGGGGTGTGTTTGGGACGTACACCGGCCGTCTGTCCTGCCGCCTGTGCCTCACGTTAGCCATCCTCTCTGCCAGGAAGGTGGGTCTGGAGCCATCTGTCTTCACCACGCTCTGAGAGTGCTACAGCCAGGAGCCGAAGAACAGCTTTACTGTGATGCACATCCTCACAACAGTAAAACAATGCAATCGCTACAGTTCACTGGTTGAGAATCAGCCTAGCGCATCATGTGATAATGTATGACAATAAATAAGGTATTCATTTTTAGCAGATGCTTTTATCCAAAGAGGCAGGGTGGGACCTGAACCTGTGATCTCAATCTGCAGCCAAGCGCTCTACCACCGAGTGCCTCTGAACCATGTGACTTATGGAGCTGATAGCTGAGTGGCTAAAACGAGAGGCAGAGAGGGTGTGTGAACCCTACCCCTTCCCAAATGGTGTATCGGTCGAAATCGGTGTAAGTGAAGATCCTGAGATTGCGTTTTGCTCTCCCCTCCATGGCCAAGATCTCAGTCCGGTACTGCCTCTCCAGAGGGGTCTGACACACTGACTCACTGTGAAACAAGTCCACCTCATACTGCACACACACACACACACACACAGACATGCACACAAACATGAACCACTGTTCACTAATCTACCTTAAAAGTAGATGATTCAATGGCATGATATCTGAACTGAACTACCTGACTGAAAAGTTTCTCTTGCCAACTAACGACCAGCTCCTCTTCATCATCGCCAACTGAAATGAATCATCGACATCAATCGACATAATAGCGTATCCGAGACAGTTATCATACAAGTGTACAAAGCGTACTACTTACTCAACAGTACAACGATACAACAAAAAAACGCTTTATGTGGCAGCAAGCTAAAACACGAGTAAATACCTGATCGAGCTTGCGTGAAAGTGTCTAGTTCGATGACACCGCTCTCCTGTTGATGCAACACTTGCTGATGAAGGTGCTGAGACAGCGCTGCTGTGGAAGTCACTTTCTCGATACGGACCCTGAAACGCAAAGCCTCATTACACTAACACAACACGGCTAGCTAGCTAGAGGGGCTGAATGAGCAGTATCCTTCGATCATGCATAACTAAAAGTATGCCGTATAAGATCTGTCACCCCAAAGAGAGTCACAGGCTTTCACTTAACACACGTCTTAAAGTACATTTTAACAGCCATAAACTACTAGTACTGCAGCAGGGAAATCAAGAGACAAAATACATTTCTGCTTAGGCATGTTTTACGTGACTTGCTAAGTAGTAATCACGGTAAAGTTGTATTAAACTGGTTAGCTAACGTTAGCCAGTTACTAGTAGTTAGCTACCGTTATTACTAACTTTATTTTGAGGTTTTTGATGGCATCCCGTGAGCGGTAAACAGCTTCTCCGGTGTCGGTGCTCCAACCATCTGCCATGGGTTACTAGCTAGTTCTGTTTCTTGCGTGTTGGTTTTAAGTGCAGACTTGGCAACCAAGCGAGCCCTTACCTAGCAAGTCAGAACACTTAACAAGCTACTTAGCTAGTTGATCTGGTTGCGAGTTAGCCAGTTTGCTAGCTAGGTTAATCATGCAACGTTTATACTCATTGACCACGCCAGAGCGCGTGCTTCGATACTAACTAATCTGGATAACTAGCTAGAGCTCGCTCCCTGGCGTACTGTAGTCATCCTCTAGCAGGCTGTATGTCTGAATCCCAGGTTATGAGTTATAATGTGATGATCTGACTAGACAGTATGACGTTAGAACAGCGGTCACTCGTTGCATGGTAACGGTAGACGAAGGAGAGTATTTTGGTCGCTTTCACAAGAACTAAAGGTGCATTACTGCCACCTGGTGGTCGGGATGAATTTACGTTATATCACATATATTCTATATTTGACATGTCATATAGTCATGTAATATAAAATCGAGTGGGACATTAGCAGATTAAAGAAGTGAATTGTGGGTTGTGTTGTTCGAGTTGGCCAACAATGGTATATGCAAAACGTAAGCAATCCTTGCCGTGAGTTTTTAAATAATCATAGTAAGTATAGTAATCGTAAATATTGTATAGTAAAGTATAGTTATTTGCTCAATTCAGGTTGAGCTTATTTAGGGTATAATTTTTTTCAGCACATGCTGGGTGTATATTTTAGGGTTAGGGAATTGGGCTATTAATCAGAAGGTTGCCGGTTCGATTCCTGGCCGTGCAAAATGACTGTCTCCTTGGGCAAGGCACTTCACCCAACTTGCCGCGGGGGAATGAGCGTCTGCTAAATGACTAAATGTAATGTATAGTATCCAGCATATCCATGTTTTGCAAAGAAGTTGCATGCAGAAGAGCTGTAGTCATCTCTCACACAATAACCACACAGCAGCCACTAAACATATATTTATTGTTGTTTAAACACAAATAATATCACCAAGGTAGTTTAAAAAAAAAGTGTAAAAAAAGTCAAGTAAAGTAAATACTTCTTATTGTAAATAAAAACTGAAAACCTGAGGTTGTAGTGGACGACACTGAAAGTCAAGAAAACCCTCTTTGACCTCCAAGTTTTTCACTCTAAAAGAGGCTTTTTGGAACACTGCATACCATAATATCCCTTACTACTAAAGAACTAGTTTTCCTACTAAAGACTAACTAGTTTAGTCAAGTTTAGCTAAAAGTACTTTCTCTTCCTCCTGCACCTTTTTAGTGTCACATTGACGGTTGGGTCCGTGGGTGATTTAGCCATAATGACTACGTGAAGCTGTCTCCTTCAACTCATGGTACCCCAGGAGGTTTGGCTCTGTAAGGAGACAGAGAGGGGTATTAGATGCGGGAAGTACCACAATCTTCTGAGGTGGCTGTTGCTCTAAAAAGCCTCTTTTAAAATAACAACCTCATTGTGTATCGCCAAACATGTCAGAATGTTCTACATGAAACCAAACCAAGTCCAAACCAAATATAGATGACTGGACAAACCCTAGAGCGTTCTGTTACAGTTACTGAGAGATGTTTGGATCCCCCCAGAGTTCTCTCGTAGCCTGGATTCTTTGCAGCTTGGAAGTTTGTTCTGTATCAAAACTGTTTCCACTCGTTCACTGTCTAATGAATCTGGATATTCAACAAGTATGGGAAGCCTTTAAAAGGATAATTGATTACACCGTGGAACACTTGACAAGAGTACGTCCGTGATCATCTGCCGTCACAAACAAAGCCTCACTTGATTATTTTTTGAACATCCCAAATGATATAGACAAAAATGCAGATGAGCAGAATGCGTTTGAGAGAATAGATGAGTGTTACGGTACCGAGGGTCATATTCTCCTCCACGACCGGCATCCCCTCGCTGCAGTTCACAGCGTTTCCCCTGGCGGCACCCAGGATGGTCATGATGTCCACCAGGTTCAGCTTCCCCTCCTCCCTGGCCTCCTCCACTTCCTCCTTCAGCTCCCGTGCCGCCTCCTCCCTCTCCTCCGCGTCTTCCAGGCTCACGATTCCATTTCCCGGTCTCGCCTCGCAGTTCCCCCTCCCCACCTGCGGCGGCGTCAGCGAGCACAAGGCCCTCAGCCTGCCGTAGGAGCGCAGGTGCGCCACGTTGGCTCTCAGGAAGAGAAGAAGCACGTTGAGGTCGTTGAGAGGGCAGCCCAGCTTCTGCCCGCTGATCAGGCCCAGAGCAGGAAGTACCTCGTACACGGACAGGAAGGTCGTGTCCCAAACAAACAGACGGACCAGGCTGAACAGGACGATAGGCGCCAGCAGGACGTAGATGGCGCCGTTAGCGACGCTTATGACCTGGAAGACTAGCTGGCCGGTCATTTTACACTGGACCAGCTCTGGGACCCAGCTCTGGTCCCGGAGCAGGCCGGTACGCACGAAACAGCTGAACTCATCCTGGAGGAAGGCAGACAGGTGGAAGTATACCAGGTACAGACAGGAAGCGGAGAGGAAGATGAGCAACAGGAAGCCACGCAGGAACAGCATGCTGACCAGGAAGTAGGAGCCATGCTTGCACTGCATGTATCTCTCCAGCAGGGGGTACTCAAAGTACCGCTTCCTCTTTGCCCTGGTGGAGACGAGGGGAAGGTTCAGAGCAACACTGAAGTTGATGGAACACTGTGATATAACCCTCACTCTAGCTCTATGAAATACACACTTTAAAGTATATTTTATATAAACTTTGTTTACATATATATATTTTTGGGGCTTTCAAATGTTCGATGAAGCAGACTTAAACCACGTTCCCAACTTCCAACAAGTATTTTTCCAACAGACACACATTTCAGATCAGGATAGACTATTGTAATGCTGTGCAGACACCGTCCCTGTCTTCTCAAAAGGTTAATGAGTGGAGGCTGTCTGACCTGTCCAGCTCCGCCTGGAAGGTCAGGGGATTCTCTGTGTTCTGTCTCATGTCCAGGATGTTCTGCGCCAGGCGCACAGAGCGGTTGTAGGACTTGTCGAGCTCGTCAATGATGAAGAGCAGGTCTGAGCCCAGGCTGGGGATGGCCAGGTACCGCCAGATCAGAGCAGGCAGGTACATCAGCATGGCCATGGCCAGGAGAGAGTAGGGGAACATCTGGGTAGAGAGGGAGGGAGGGAGGGAGGGAGGGAGGGAGGGAGAGAGAGAGAGAGAGAGAGAGAGAGAGAGAGAGAGAGAGGGAGGGAGGGAGGGAGGGAGGGAGGGAGGGAGGGATGGATGGAGGGAGGGAGGGAGAGGGAGGGAGGGAGAGGGAGGAGAGAGAGAGAAAGGGAGGAAGAGAGACAGAGAGGGAAATAGACAGAGAGAGGCAGAGAGAGAGATTAGATAAGGTAAATATTCCAGAGACACTAATTGTATTACAGATCATTATAGCAGCTAAGTCAGATACATATATAACACATTAAATATTTATAGTCTGCATTTAAAAAAGTGACATCAGAATGACTTCAGCACCATACTGTTCTTTGTTTGAACGTTATAATTAGATTGATTAGTAAACATTTCTAAACTTTGTCTTGTGAACGTATAAAAGTAATCACAAGGTTTGAAATGTGTCAGTTACTTTGTGGACCCATAAGGATCGTTCCTCGAAGTTTCCGTTGACGTCAGACTCGTGGTGCATGAGGGAGTCCCAGCAGTAGGTGTCCACGTACACTGCCTGCTTCACCGTGAAGTTGTTGGGTGGAAAACAGGTAATTTGTGGTCCTGGAAAAAAGCACAACCACCACACAGCACACAGGACCAGTTTAGTTGTCCTACAGACGTTGTCCTAAGTTCCATGTCCCTGACAAGAGTCTTCAGACCCGAAACTATCCCCAAAAGCAGATGTTTCTATTTGGGTATTTGGGAAAACCGGAGCTTTTAAACAGAGCGTTACTACACCCTTCTAATGTGAGGCTGCATGTATTAACATGGGTGCTTTGCAGGGCTGTTTCCCCACCACTATCCACATGGTACAACCACATGAGCAGTGGTCGCCTCCACGCCCAGCCCCTCTGTGGCCTGTGATGCTGGGTGGAGACTCCAGTGTGCACCCCTCCACTGCTGAACCACCCACAGTTACGGCTCAGACACACTATTTATAAAACAACCTCTACCCTCTGCCAGAGACTTCTAGAAGTAGCTATGTACAACTACCAATTTACTGTAAGAACATAGATGCTGTTATTACAGGCAACTGTACAGGATTCAATTACATATTGAACGAGTTTGTGTGGTTGTGTGTGGTTGTGTGTGGTTGTGCGTGTGTGTGTGTGTATAAACGAGAGAGAAAGAAAGAGAAAGGATCTTCGATGTTAGGGTAACTGCTCCCGCTGTGTGGGCTGCAGCTGAAACCACCAGAGTGATCCTGATGTTGGGAATCACACCCACATCTCCTTCAGACATAGTTCCAAAACACAAGTGTTTGCTTGCTTCTCAGTTATTAGCAGGCAAAGCATTCAAGCCAGGTGCACAGAGACAGGAGCAGAATAATCCTGTCCTTAGGGAAAGCAGCCCTATGTAGGCCAAGATGCATCAGCAAGCCCTCCCCAGTATCACCGCCTCGACTAGACGCCCTCCAGTTAATTAACATATCCTCTCATTTGACACAAATAGAGAGAGGGCTGAGAGTTGAGCGATGCTGTCTGTAATTACAGAACGGAGACGCTGGCGAACGCCGCTCTCAATCATCCCCCTGCCAATTAACATCTGGAGCGGCTGATTGCAGGCCGGCGAGGAGGGGAGGGAATCGTTAGTCTAAAGTCAAAGACAGACTTGGCGCAGGCCTCTTCCACTACTGTGCAACACGCAGCCGTGTCCTCAACGACGCCGCTAATGTAGACTACACTTTAGCACACTGGCTGGAGTTAGGCTACTGTAGTGTGAGCCATTCTATGAACTGTACCTACTATTTATTTGGCATTTGTTTAGGCCCCTAGGTATTCAATTATGATAACTGTAGCTTACAGTAGATATAGGAAGATAAAGAACAGTTCCTGCTCGACTCGATGTCGTCAAGTAGGTACAAAAACACTGGTCAAACAAACCCTGATCAAAGAAACATGAGGGGTCAACAAACAACGACTAACCGACGGAGATCTCGCGGGCGAAAGCCATGGACACGAGCAGCAGCGGCAGGCCCACGGAGACGAACTTGATGACCTTGTCCAGCGGCAGCTCGAGCTCCAGGTGGATCAGACGGTTGGCGCCCGAGACAGAGCTCTCCTGGAGCAGCGCGTCGGACAACATGGCCGTGGCGGCCGCGTTGGCGATTGACATTTTGACACCTAGAGAGAAGATATGCCCACATGGATGAGGTCCGTTTACTGTGATGCTAGAGAGATGCTAGGAAACACCGCAAAACATCCTTACCTTCAGTGCGTCAGCTAGCTCCCGAGACCGAAGACAGAATAGAAATCCAGTGATTGAATGACGTGAGACACCGAGGCACCGTCCGAAGCCTCTGCTGGCGCGGTCTTTAAGTACTCTGGGCCGGCTCTGAGAGGCTGCACCGGGGCGGGACCGGCCGGTCGGGACATAATTATAAAGGTCCTGTGGGCGAGTGGAAGCACAGATTTTAGTGGTTCTGAATTGACTGAAAAGGTCTGGTGAAGGGTGTGTGTTCGCACTAGCATTAACTGTGTGTGTGTGTGCTTTATGGGGCTCATTGCTTGTGTGTGTTTGTAGTATTTGTATGTATGTGTGTGTGTGTCTGTATGTGTGTGTTTAGACCTTTGTGTGTACGTGTGTGTGTGTGTGTGTCCTTGCCCCCCCTCCTCTCTGAGGTCCCAGCGCTCCAGGCAGGCAGGCCAGCACCATGGCAGCGCCACACTTCAAACAGCCTCAGAAACACTGGCTTCTCCTGCTCTGTCATTTCCCCACCTATTTATACTCACTGTGACTCCAGACTGCTGCTGCGCACTGAGCACTGGACTAGACGAGCAACTCATAGGGTTTGTTTATAGTGATATGTTTTCTCATCATATATACTGCACTCAAAGACAGGAGTTGAATGTTATCTGTATTCTAAAATGTTTTACCTAACAAGAAGTTGCTTGAAGATGTATGGATGTTTCATTTCAGTAGAGTAGCAGGATCACAGGGCTGATTTACAGCTGATGGGATGGAAACCACAGCCATGGGTAATGGGAGGTTAGACAACATCAAGGCCACTATCTCAGAACACCATCTGTAATCTGAAGTGTTTATACAGGCCTGAGTGACACGACAACACACACACACACACACACACACACACACACGTGATGTCATATATTGTTGTTATTTAGTGCCAATGGGGCGTACAAAGGGAGATTTTAACCTGCAACCTTTTTGATCTACAATCAAATTCTCTAACCACTGAGCTATCCCTGGCACATCAGCCCTACTAAGTATCCATAACACCAATCTACTAAAGAAATCTAAGAAATCACAGAAAAAAGCAGTAGTTTTATCTCTTTTAATTATTACAATTGATCTATTGAAACACAATAGTTTATGACAACAATGTGTACAAACAAAATAAAAATATTCCCTATTATCACTTTGCTCTGAAAGAACCATTAAAAAAAGCAACGGACAAAAGGAACAGAAGAGTAATGAGAAACTTCACAAACAACTAGCCCAAGAAACATTCAATAACATGTTCATCTTTCCTCTCAAGACATTACATTAGAAACAGATGCTGATCCATTTTTGTCAACTGGAACACAAAACCGAGGGCGGAAATAGTTTTCACAGTTTCTTGAAAATCTTTCACTTAAAATAGAGAGAAATAGTCCCAGAAAGTGCTCTTCTCATGCCTGACGTTGTCTTTGCAAAAGTTCACCGGTAAAAGACGTGTACGTCATTTGAGAAGCGAGTTCTCCCTGCGTTCGTACGATCCCTCGACTTGATACGGCGTTGATGTGAGCACGCTGGGAGGTGTCCGAGTTGCTTATCTTGTTTCATAGTACGATAGTTGATCACATTGGCTTAAGGGCAGAATGCACAGCCACAGGTTAGACAGTTAGATTCGCTTCATACACACCCACCCAAGCCAGGCGCTCTGGAAAGCAACGTTACATCTTTATTCAGAAAGAAGCTACCAACATCCTGGAAAGCTTGGGAAGAAAGGAATAAATAAGATTTCCTCACCATAACACAAACTTCAAACAGAAAAACATCATTCATGTGCATATATTGTGCTGTCACTGGTTTCTCTGTGTTTATTTCTCTTTCTCTTTTTTTTGCTGTTGAAAAACTGTCCCCCCCTCCCGCCCCCCCGGAAATCATGCACAAAAAAACATCCATTAGGCCATGTTGTGACCGCTCTGCGTTCATGGAAATATACCGTCTGTCGTGTTTAGAGTTCTCCAAATAAATGTTTGTGCTTTTATGGAGTTCACCTGAGAACCACCCCGTGTTGTGACGGGACCACGGCCTAGATGACACCAGCAGAGGAAGACCCACATGAGGGCCACAGGCGCGACAACGAGACAGAACATGTTTGCAACAAAAAATAAAAGTTTCTTCTTATTTATTTTTTTACGTGTAGATACCTTCATTGTCATAGTCATGAATTGTCCATTTTTGCAACAACAACAAAAAGAATGCACAACCTTTTAGTCCACAACGGCTCTGTCACGTTGGGGCTCTTCCTAATGGCTCTGTCTGGGAGTCTTTGAGAGTCTTGAGATTATAAAGATGTATAAAACGAAACAATGCCCCTTATAGTGTTAGTGGCCAGTTCTAGCTGAATCTGAATGGGCGTGGGCGTGTGCCAGGGTCATAGGAGACTAGCCTCTCCATCTATTCTTCTTTAGCTACTCAAGTCATCTCCTCCTGCTCTTACTCGAGTCCCTCTCTCTGCTCCATAGACAGATCTCTCCTCCCACCTCCAGCGGACAGCTGTCTCCCCCCCTGACTGTCATCCTCTTCTTCCTCCTCCTCTTCCTCCTCCTCCTCCTCCTCCATCCCTTCCTCCTCCTCCTCTTCCTCTTCCTCCTCTTCCTCCTCCTCCTCCTCCGTGCCGTCCATGGAGTCCTCGGTGCCGGCCAGCATGGCCTGCTGCATGGCCAGGGTTGCTGAGTCGGAGGACAGGGGCTGGAGGCCGTCCATGTTCAGAGAGTCTGCTCCGCAACAGGAGACAGGAAGTTTAGCCGGGACAAATATACACACACACACAGACAGAAGCGCATGTAAACACACACGCACACACAACGATCCACGTTTTTACTTTCCCGCAGTTTTCAACCATAAGACAAACAGAGCACACCACAGAAGGACACAGGGACACAAACACAGATGTTTCCAACAGCTGAACAGACAGTCGGACAGGGAGAGAGGAGAGCGAGGAGCTCGTACTGTCGGAGTGGCCTCCAGTCAGGGCCCCGTGGCTCTGAAGCACGCCCGCCACGATGGAGTCAGGCCAGAAGCGCTGCGTGGGCCGATGCTGAGACTTCATCTTCTTGGCCTTGGGCGCCGGGTCTGGGTTACTGGCATCCAGCATGGGCTGGAGAATACGCCTGCGGGCGTTGATGAACCTGGGGGGAGGGGGGGAATCAAGTGAGGGGGGAATCAAGTGAGGGGGGGGGAATCAAGTGAGGGGGGAATCAAGTGAGGGGGAATCAAGTGAGGGGGGGGGAATCAAGTGAGGGGGGGGAATCAAGTGAGGGGGGGGGAATCAAGTGAGGGGGGGGAATCAAGTGGGGGGGAATCAAGTGAGGGGGGGGGAATCAAGTGAGGGGGGGGAATCAAGAGGGGGGAATCAAGTGAGGGGGGGGGAATCAAGTGAGGGGGGGGGAATCAAGTGAGGGGGGGAATCAAGTGGGGGGGAATCAAGTGAGGGGGGGGGAATCAAGTGAGGGGGGGGAATCAAGTGGGGGGGAATCAAGTGAGGGGGGGGGAATCAAGTGAGGGGGGGGAATCAAGTGGGGGGGAATCAAGTGAGGGGGGGGGAATCAAGTGGGGGGGAATCAAGTGAGGGGGGGGGGAATCAAGTGAGGGGGGGGAATCAAGTGAGGGGGGGGGGAATCAAGTGGGGGGGGAATCAAGTGAGGGGGGGGGAATCAAGTGAGGGGGGGGAATCAAGTGAGGGGGGGGAATCAAGTGAGGGGGGGGAGAGAAGAGGAAGTGAGGGGGGGAGAGGGATATAGTGAAAGAGGGGAGAAGAGGGAGGGACGGAGGAAGAGATGAAGAGACAGGAGGAGATAAAGTGAGAGAGGAGAGAGAGAAAGGGAGGGAGAGAGAGAGAGCGAGAGAGCGAGAGGGAGGGAGAGAGAGAATTTGAGAGTAAAAATATAATGAAGAAAAATATAGTGAAGAAAAAGTACAGAAAATCTGAAAGTATTTCTTCCTTGCGCTAGCCTTCTTAATCCAGCAGAGGACGACACAGGGCTGTAAACGTGAGACACCTTCTCTAGTCTGTGACACACATGGCTTCGGCAACATTCCACATGGTCTTACCAGTTGTTCACCTGTAGCAAGGTGAGATTAGTCTGTCCTGCAATCTGTCTTTTCTCATCCTCTGTGGGATACGGATGCTGTTGGACAAAAAAATATAGAATTCAAGTAGACATATTTCCTGTTCCCCTCCCAGTTATGTCCCGACTTTGAGGTCCTGTGAGCATCATCACATTAACATGACTGTCCTTGAACTTTGACCTTGCAGATTTTACTTTCACCTCTGACTCAACCTCTTGACATTTCCATCATTTGACCTTTCACCTTCCTAACCTTTCAGGTGGTGAGCTACCAGACGGCCTGACTGACTTTGTACCAGACTAGCCTTCCTCTCTCTCTCTCTCTCTCTCTCTCTCTCTCTCTCTCTCTCTCTCTCTCTCT